>NC_141992.1:126737261-127037261 GCF_049901715.1 Pseudonaja textilis | reverse complement strand
GAAACATTTTAGAATCTACTGCTTGCCCAGAAAGCTTCTCTACCAATCTATGAATTATGAATATAGCAGGGGTGGGATTCAAAATTTTTAACAACCGGTTCTGTGGGCATGGCTTGGTGGTCATGTGAGTGGATGGATGTGGCTTGGTGGTCATGTTATTGGCTGGGCGTGGCCAACTCAGTATCACTCACATCCAGGCACACATCTCCTCGCCTGACCTCTCATGTCTGTGTGGATGCTGCAACAGTCGTAATTTTGAAAAATGGTCATAATTCACTTTTTTCAGTGCGATTGTAACTTTGAATGGTCACTCCACACAAACAAAGTATCAGCAAAGGAAAGAAAAAAAACTCCAGAGAGGTTCCTGAGACAGGAAGTCTAGTCCTGTCAAGAATGTAATAAGGGTTAACAGAGAGGCAGTTTCTGTAAACAACACCAGAATGTTTCCTTCCTGCCTTCCTTACAAGATTAGGCCAGTAATTTCTTCTAACAACTGATTCTCCAAACTGCTTAGAATGTTAACAATCGGTTCTAGTGAATAGGTGTGAACTGGTAGAATCCCACCCCTGGAATATAGTATATATTCATAATTATATATATTCAGAGTATATATAGTATATAGAATATAGAACACCCCTAACTACCTCAATTCCAACTGGCCTTAAATGCAAGTTACTCAATGCAAGAAGCCTTGTGAATAAAATACCTGAATTTCTCCTCTTACTAAATATGGCTAAATTCGACATCATATTTGTCTGTGAAACATGGCTCAATGCATCTCTCCCTGACTCCATTACCACAGTAATAGACTATCATGTTTACCAATCAGATCGTGAAATCCGTAGAGGAAGTAGTGTTGCTATCTTCTATAAAAAGTCCTTACATCTAAAAAACATCCAAATTACAAACAAGAACTTGCTCTTCCTGAGACCATCGTCTATGAACTGTCCTTAAATATCACATTTCAGTTCTTACTATGTTACAGAGCCCCTGATTATGACATCAAACATGCAAACAAACTAAATACACTACTAACATGGGCAGAATCCTGCCCACACACTTTTATCTTTCTTGGTTACTTCAATCTACCTCACATTAACTGGACCCTAAACGAATGTAAAACTGAACTCATATATGCAACCTTCTACAATGCCATAACAAACATGGGACTGGAACAACTAGTAACCCAAAATACTAGACTTAACAACTGCCTTGATCTCATCTTCTGCAATAGTTTGAATTCAATTTATGGAATACAAATTAAAGAACACTTTTCCAACAATGACCACAGCATGACTGACATATGTCCACACAAAAATCAACAAAACAATGTGATCCCCAATTATAACTTCAAAAAAGGCAACTATGATCTTATAGACAATGATCTCTCATCCCTTGATTGGCAATTTCTATGCACTGGATGCAGTACTATTGAAGACCATTACAAAATATTTTTACTTGTAGTCAAAAGAGTCATCAAACTATATGTACCAATAACAACTCCAAAAACCAGAAAAAACAGATTATCCATAACAATAAGGAAGCTTCAGTCCAAAAAGAAATCACTTTGGTGGAAAAACAAATTTGGTCACGTTGCCAACTTCAGAAGCTGATACAAAAATTTATGCCACCAGATAAAAACTGAATGCACCAATTATCACATTAAACAAGAGGAAAACCTACTACACAACAACCAATTAAAAGACTCAAGGTCCATCCCACCCCTGAAAGGACCTAATGGTAAAGACTGCAATGATGACATCATTAAAGCCAACCTCTTGAACACATTCTTTGGCTCAGTATTTGTAAACAGCAATGGATCATGTCCTGTATTTCCTAGTCAAACCACAGACAACTACAATGATCTGATACATATCGATTTTACAGAAGACAATGTTGAAAAAGCACCACGCAATCTAAAACCATTTCTATCTATTGCACTAGATGGAATATGTGCCTACTTCTTAAAAAAGCTACCCACTGCCATAGCTGAACCTCTAAGCATAATCTTTGAAAAATCTTTCAGGACTAGCTCCTTGCCAAAACTATGGTCACAAGCCATAGTCATCCCCATCTTCAAATAGGAAGACCCCAGCCAAGTGGAAAATTACAGACCAATCTCTTTATGCTGTGTCACCTGTAAAGTCATGGAATCAATTATTAACCAATCCATTATCCTCCACTTAGAGACAAACAACCTACTCTCTAATAAACAATTTGGTTTCAGAAAAAAACTAGCCTGCAATTTGCAACTCTTACATTGCAAAAACAGACGGACTACACAACTTGATCAAGGCAAAGCAATAGACACAATCTACATAGACTTCTGTAAAGCCTTTGATTCAGTGGTACACAACAAATTACTCCTAAAACCAAAATCTTATGATATCTCTGGACACCTGCATAACTGGATGGAAGCATTCCTGTCAAATAGACAACAAATGGTCAAAATTGGGAGTGTCCTATCAAATTCTGTACCTGTCAAGAGTGGTGTCCCCCAAGGCAGTGTTCTAGGACCAACTCTTTTCATGCTCTACATAAATGACCTCTGTGATCATATTAAGAGCAACTGATGATGTAAAGCTATTCAACACCACAGACAATACTGCTATCCTTCAAAAAGACCTCGACTATGTATCAGAATGGTCAAACAAATGGCAACTTCAAATCTCAACAAATAAATGCTCTGTCTTACATATTGGGAAAAAAAAATCAGAAAATGAAATACAGGCTGAGTAGTCAAGACCTTTTTGATGATCCAAACTCTGTCAAGGATCTTGGAGTACTCATCTAATGATCTAAGTGCTAGAGCCCACTGTAACTACATAGCCAAAAAGGCATTAAGAGTTGTTAACCTAATCTTATGTAGCTTGTTCTCTGGTAATATTACACTAATAACGAGAGCATACAAAACATTTGCTAGACCAATACTTGAATATAGCTCATCAGTCTGGAACCCACATTATGTATCTGATAATTACACAGTTGAGAAAGATCAGAAATATTTCACAAGAAGAGTTCTCCACTCCTATACTCGTTGCAGAATACCTTATGCCACCAGACTTGAAATTCTAGAACTAAAAAACCCAGAACTATGCCGCCTTCGGTCCGATCTAAGTATAGTATATAAAATCATACATTGCAATGTCCTACCTGTCAATGAATACTTCAGCTTCAACCATAACAATACAGGAACACACAATAGATACAAACTCAAGGTAAACCGCACCATACTTGATTGCAGGAAATACGACTTCAGCAACAGAGTGGTCAATGTCTGGAAAACTCTACCTGACTCTGTGGTTTCTTCCCCAAACCCCAAAAACTTTAACCTTAGACTGTCTACTATTGACCTCACCCCTTTCCTAAGAGGTCTGTAGGGGGCGTGCATAAGCGCACCAATGTGCCTACCGTCCCTGTCCTATTGTTTCTTTTATTTTTCTTATATGTATCCATGTATTCATAACTATGTTTTTACTTATATCTATTATCTTGTAAGCAATTGACAAACCAAATAAAATAAATAAAAATATATTTTCACCTTTGCTCCCTTCCTTCCTTCCTTCCTTCCTTCCTTCCTTCCTTCCTTCCTTCCTTCCTTCCTTCCTTCCTTCCTTCCTTCCTTCCTTCTTTCCTTTCTTCCCAGAACAATTTGACCATTCCAGAACAAAAACACAATGAAGCAGCTCTTAATTTTCCACTAACTTCTTTTGATACTTCCGCCCCAAAGTCATCACTCCATTTTCCTTCCAGTGAAATTCAATGAAATCCTGTGATCTTCCAGACAAATGTATTGAGTTGCAAATAATGCCATCTATGGCCATTTAATTTGCCTCTCCATTAATCTTTCTTTGTTCTAATATGCTAAAACAACAATGATCCACATAAAACTGTGATTTGTAAATGATGATGATGATGATGATGTTAGCAGTCTAGGATTACATTCAAAATGTTATTCCAAATAATGAGTGTGGTTCCAAACTTAGATAACAATCATTGCAAGACATGCTAACTTAATAAACTGCATCATTGCATTGCCAAGGAAGAAAAGTGGCTTTTCCTACAACTTAAATGTTGCTATGATATTTCTCATTTAGAAAGCAAAAAGAGTTCAGGAGAATTCTGGCTTTGGGGGAAGATTATTCTTCCCTAGAGATTTAAGTAGGAGAAAGAAAATTTAGTTCTTCTATTATCTCACAAATGTATCACAGTTGTTAAAAAATTATTATCATCAAGAAAGTAGAATTTTTCATGAGCTAGGAATTGCCCAATGCTATTTTGACTTGCCTGAAAATGTCAGTGCAGCTGGTTATGTTATGATGTCATTGGAATGGATAGAACACTATATTAGGGAATATGTGGCTAGCTTTTGGTAGCTGTTAGAAAGAACTCAAATACAAAGTTATTCATAAAAGTATATTAATATAGTAACAATACATAACAATATTGTATTACAATGTATCTAATCAAACACCAAACAAATAGGTGACAAAACTATCTGCAGAAGCATTAAATTACACTAAGATAATGTAAGATAAAGGCTAGGCTATACCTTACCCTATGAAAGCCTAGAAAAATGTCATAGTTTGGGTGCAGCCCTTTCGTACTTGTTTGAAAAGTTAACCTCTAGGAGATCTACTGCTTTTAAAGGACGTTTCCCACAGTTTAAGGAGGTTCATAAAAAAGACAGGGAGTCTGTAGAACCTAAATCCCAAATCATTTAGAGCTATATCTAATAATTATATACTTATACAACTGTTTAAGGCCTTAAGAACCGGTGCAACGTGGATTCAATTCTATGTGTGATAATCTAATTACTGTATTGTACACAAATCAAAGCTTCAAAGCTCTCTCCAAATGGAGCATTGCATGAAGTTTATGATAATAACCAAAATGTGATGCAAACAGGTCATGGCTAAGTGTTAACAAATCGGATTGACTAAGGAGAGGTCACAGCTGGTATGCTAGATGCAATTGTCCAAATATATTCAAGGAAAATCCAAAGAAAATGTAAACTTGAGGAGGTTCCGAAGGAATGAATCTAATCTTTGGAGCACAGCATTTCTGTTTCAGACTGGGTTGAATCCTTTAACCTGAACCAGACGTTGTATTTAGAATTATTTGAGGGCTGCAATTCTTTACTTTCTGACACAGGAGAAAGCCACAATAAATTCTGTGGGATACCCTTTTTCAATGGACGTGTAAAAAATATTGGTGCCATTTATTTACCCATCATTTATGTACGTTCAATTTATATTCTGTTTTACAGCATCCTGTGAGAAACAGTTTAAGTGGTAGCCCACATACATTGTTAGTCAAAGAACCAGGCAAAAGGTGATGCTTTTGAAATTATGAAATAATTTCATAATTAAGAAAGGGGAAACCATTATATTTGCATTTATACATATAAATCTAAACCTTCTATATCATGTATATACTACTAAAACTCCCATTGTCATGACCTTTCACATAGTGAAATAGTACATCATAGAGCAACCATTTTTGAACCAAATAGGCTAATTTACAGATTTTCTTTTCCAAATCCAGGACCCATGACTCCTGAGGGAATTCAATTTGGGCAATTTGTATCTGCTTCTATGCTGCCGGACTGCTCCTGTGGTTATGTGATCTCACTCTATCCCATACCCAGCAGCAACCATTTACCTGCCTGCAAGGAAAGGAGAGGGAAGATTTCCAATGCTTCCTGCCAGATTACCACAAGGAAACTCAGTAGGAGAGCTGCTGAGTTTGGCAGTCACTGTTGCTAACAGTGATTTTGTTTTTCTTTGTCTGATCTTGGTCATTCTGGTAATTTCTGCCCAATTAAGATTGTTAAGCCAAGATAGAAAAATGCAATATTCCTACAAACTAAACTTCTTAACTGACTTGAATCTGAAGTCAGTTGAATCTTACTTGATGGATAAACAAGCTGGGTTTAGGGCAGGCCAGTCAACATTAAACCATGCTTAGCTGCTATAACATTTGGCAGAAAAGGTTCATCCTTTTTGCAGAATTTGTTGATTTTAGATTTGCTATTGACACAGTAACTAGATCTAAACTGCAGTATAAACCTAAATAATTTACAACAGCAAACATTTGCTACCTCTGATTTAAATACATGAGAATTCTAATCTGAAGGTCAGATGTGGTAACCAAGGACATGTTACCAAGCAAATGTCAGTACAGAGATAGAGCCATACAAAGTTATGTATGGCTCCAGCTTTATTTAACTATTATATAAATTCACTGATACTCTAATTAAATAATTATGTATTCCACTCTCTCAAAATACCCTATATCAGTGTATGACAATAATTTTGTCCTTGACTTCTATTGATTTTAAAATAGCTTTGGGAGCACATCAACAGATTAGAAGACATTAGCAATAACTTAGCCAAAACCAAGAAAATTACTTTTTTCAAATGCCTGAAACAATGAATCTGGAAGTTAGATGGATACACCATTGAACAGGTTAAGATGTTTAAATTCACCAATAGTTTACCAATAGTTTTTCAAATTTCTGTAAAACATCATGTTCATTTTAATTCCTTTTGAAGCCTGGCACTTTCACCATGGAATGTGTATGTTAGAAACCATGACTTCTGTTTTTATTTATTACTACAGTAAATAAATATGTTGTTTACTCCAATTTTAACTGCCTTTAGTTAAAATTTTAACTGTTTCCTGGTTCTGATCCCCCCCCCGCCATAAAAAAATAAAGGTGTAATCCCAATGGGTAACCTGGTATATGAAACTGGGATTGCCAATGTGAGCAATATCATAGTTGGCAGTTTGTTTATTTTTTACTTTTCTCAATGGCAATTGGAGAGTGATATTTTCATGAACAAAGTTGCAACAGTTTGGACAATTTGCTGACGTACCTGGAAATAGGTAAATTACCAAGTTGCAAATCCTCATGTTTACTGTTAACAAAATTTCCATCAGCAAAGAATGAGTAAATCTAAAGGCATATGAAATTGGCATATATGATTGCATAGCATGCCACTTCAGGGAAAATGGTGCTCTACAACAAACTTTTTTTCCCAATCAACAGTAACACTTAACATATTTTGAGACAAAGGATATAACAAGCAATCATGCAAATGAGATTTCCAGAGCAAATTAAAGGTAGGAAATGTTGTGTAGAATGGCAATGAACCTTTGCAGTAATTTTCAGAATACTTTTTTTTAAAAAAAAATCTGCTTCATTTAGCTAAATGGCAACAGAATTATAAGCCTCTTGCAAGCTCTAACTTTAGTATTCAAACAAAGAACTAAGAATAATGTATTGAAAGCAGGCTAAAATTAAAAATGTCATTTAAGAAAAATCTGGTTATAAGCATTCAGATACTGTCAACCTCCCTCCCTGCATCTTATCCATTGACCACAATGTCTGAAACAACATGGAACTGTAATTCAACATATTAAAGACCAAGCATTTTAAAAATAATATAATAAATATGCCCCCAAATTAATAATAATTTGGGTTTCCATCACTCATAAATGATGACATTGTTTGTAATAAAACAATGTCATCTTTTATGATTGTGGAAAAACATTTTTAGAATGATGTTTATAGATTTATTTCATTTTATTCTCAAATAAGAAAGCAAATAAATAGAAGTGAATGTATAGATGCTATTGTGCCTTTAGATGAATGTTATGTAGAATGATGGTGATTAATTCCTGAATATCAGTGCGAATCATAAGGCTGTACCCTTTGGAGATAAATTTATTGCTGAATTGTCACAATGTATATGAATGAGTGTATGCAAACCAGATAGTGAGAAAAAAGGAATAGGAGGAGAGGGAAAAGAATGGTAAAATATGGCATCAGAAATCTTCAGAGCAAATGTATTAATGTGTAGACAAAATTATACCTTGAAGAGTTCCTTCATATTATAAATAAGCATATAGAGTTGGATTGGAAATTATTTTGAATTCATTTAGTTCAGCCCCCCTACTCAACAATCAATCTGTAATTTGACATACTGCTATAGTGTTGGCAATTGATCATATCAACCCTGAAGCTGACCTGACTGAAGCCATCTTAGAGCTTGAGTGCTACCTCACTGGAGGTGAGGGATAGGGAGTGGGGGATTAGAGATAGTTGGGATTTTGTAACCAAAATGAAATGTTTTTTTCTTGGGAACCAAGGACATTTCACACCTGGTCAGAGGAAGGAGGAGTGATGTCACCAGGCAATTAGACAGTGCCTTGATTGGACCATGTGACTGATTGGAAATCTTTTAATTAGGTGAAAAAATTAAAATCTTTTAATTAGGTGAAAAAAATGGGAACTTTCAGAATCGGTTTTCACCAGCCTGTGCCAATATGACATATCAAATAAAACTATTCTTTGAGGAATCTGACTGCCTTGTAGTTTTGTTTGTTGCGGTATGTTACTTTTAACCCTCATAGATCGTCCTCCTCCTATCTCCATACCCCAGTCCAACTTCTTAACCATTACCTCACATTACCTCCCAAGTTATTTTTTTATACTAAAAGTGTACCTACTGTACCAGACTCACATTTTTTTTTATTATTGTTTCATTTTAATTTAAATGCAACTGTTACTGTTAACTTTATAAGCAATATAAATGTACAAACTGTAGTGGGGAAGAAATATGAGGCAGGTGATGCACTTGAATTTACAATAACCACCACTTATCTGCAGGGTAATCAAACATCTGAATAGCATCAGAAGTTGTTCTCGTTTATTCATTGAATGACATGTGTAAAGCATAGCTTAGGCCAGATCTAAGAAGTAGCCTTGGCCAACTACTTCCCAAAATTTTGCCAAGGAAACTATAGAAAGTATTGGCTTGCAGGTAGGCATGAAGGCAGGCATTCTCATATACTGTAAGAATGAGGGCAGATACTTTGCTGCTGATATATTTTGTTAAGGTAGGGATTAATGAAGTAATAAATGCTGCTTAAAAGTAAAAAAAAATAGAAACTAGAGGATGGAGAAAAGGTAAAAATTATCCTATTTGTTGTCCTATCCCATGCAACACTGAGTTTAATTTATTAAAAACATAACTATGTTTTTACTTATAGCTATTATCTTGTAAGCAATTGACAAAAATAAATAAACAAATAAAATAAAAATAAAATCTCCAGTCAGAGGTGGTATTTGCCGGTTCTCCAAACTACTCAAAATTTCTACTACCACTTCTCCAGAACTGGTCAGAAACTGTTGATTACCACCTCGAGCCCAAATCCTGCAACTATTCTTCATATGTTTTAGTATCCAGGCCTTTAATCATTTTAGTTGCTCTTCTTTGCACTTATTCCAAAGTTTATAGGAGACTTCCAGAAAAAATATAAGAGAATCCCAGAAAAAAAGAAATACTTTTCATAGGCTTATAAAGTTTGTATTATTTTTCAGTAGTTAATATTATAGCCACACTTTCTATAAGTCAGGCATATAAAACAGGACTTGTCCTTTTTCATTGTAAGTTTTCCTTCGATGTTCTTTTATCTCTAGACTTTTCGAAATCTTTTAGGAGGAGATAACCTACTAGACAAAATTTCACAATGGTAACCAGCCTATACACTCTTGGTGAATTTCCATGCTTTATTGTGAGCTTCCGATATTTTAAGCATTATTGAACCACAGTTTTCTTAAAAATTTCCATATTATGGGTAGCTCACAGTAGCTCCAATTTTTTTTTATCAAGATACTTCTCTTTTGGCTTCGTTTGCAAGGCTTCGGCAGCGGCAGGGATTCGCAACTCTGCGCGATCCCTGCTGCGCTCGCCGCCGAGGTGCCCCCGATCCGCTTGGATTTGGAGGATATAGCTGTCCTGTAGAGGCAGCTGAAGATAGGGGAGATCCGGATAGGGGTTTGGGAGTGTTGCAGACCCCCTCCCCAGCCGGCAAAAACCCCTTTTCCCAAGGTGGTGGAGCAGCGGTCAGTAATGGCCGCCACAAAGAAGCCTGCAGCTGGATAAGATCATGCAGGAGGAAGAAGGTGAAAGTTTTTTTTTCTGGCTGAACCGGACAAAGAGGAGTTTTTAAAACCTGGAGATTTGCCTTTTTTATTGCTACATTGTTTCCCAGAAAGACTGTGCAAGCGGCGAGAAAGCTGCAAAAGGGAAAGTTATTTTTTCTCACTCTCCTTCCCTACGGAATAGCAGACGGAAATCTGGAAATCCTGCTTGGGCAAGAAGGTAAATAAACCTAAAAATTAAAGGAAAGGGGATAAAAGATTTTGGAACATTGGAATTAAAAATCAAAGCTTATTGCTATAAGTGGGAAGGAAGAGGTAAAAAACTTATTCTAAGACTCTATTGACTGCTTGAAGTTTTTAAGATTAGAAATTAATGACAATAAGGCTTCTAAAAAATCATTTTGAAATTGTTTAATTGAATTTCACCCCAGGAGGAAGTGGGGGGGGGGAGAAGAAGGAGAAGAAGAAAGTGTTAATGGAACAGTTTGTGCTGATTTGGATTGTTTTGTGACTTTCTGACTTTGGGATTTTGGGGGGACTATTCTTTGAAGGACTAAAAACTTTTGGGTTGCTCTTTTCAAAAACAAACAAATAAATAATAATAATAAAAAATGGCATTATCTGTGCAAGAATTACAAATAGAATTCCAAAAGCTACAACAAGAGAGACAAGAAGGTAAGGGCTCTCTTGGATCTATCTTTTGTTTTTTGGAAATGGCGATTTCTACATACCAAGAAATACAAGAACAAGAGGACCGGGATGAAGAAGGAGAAGCCATCTTTAATGGACAAAAAATTACAGCTGAAAAGAACAAGGGGGGAAAGAAAATGGAAAATTTAGAACCTAAAAAAGAACCAAGAAAGGGAAAAATAAGATGAAAAATCGATACAATGCTAGAAAGCAGGAGAAAAAGGAAACACTACAGAGAGGGAAGATTCAAAAAGTGGAATTTGAGAGATGGGGGGGCAAAAAGATAAAAAAGATCAGAATTGATAAGAAAGGAAGGGAAAAAAAGAAAGAGAAGCCATAAAGGTTCAAAACAAGATGAAAAAAAAAAGGCTTTCTTCAGAGACAAAGGGTAAAATTTAAATTAAAAAATATATGATTCTGCAAAAATACATAAGATTGTATTGTAGATATTAGTATTTGAAATTGAGTCAGAAAACTGAAATATTATATGAGTTAATAATGTATTAAAGGAAATATATAAAATGTTTAAGAGTAAATAATAGAGTTTAATTTTCTGTGGAATGTTGTTTTGATTATACTATAAACTTAAGCTTCTTTTTATTTTTGTTTTATTATCTTACTTTGTGTTAAGCTGAAGCAGTATGGAAAGTATGTATTATTTTAAGTATCAAATTTAGGGGAAAGATAAAAGTGGTCATGCTTCAACCAGTGATTACAGGAGAAATATTGTATTGAAAAGAAATGATAAACAGATAATTGAAGAAAACAGACAAAAGATACAAGTATAATTATTTAAAATGAGATGAAATAAATATAATAGAATTATGAGAGTGAATAGAGAAGAGAAAATATATAGAAAATACTGAATGTTAATAAGATATGAAGTAGTGTATTGAGTGAGTATGAACTTGATTTATGTCTGTATAAAAAGAGGTAACCCGGGGTAAGCCGCTTTCCCAAAAGAAGTTTTAGGTATGTACGTTTTGTGTTTTGTATGTCCATGTTTGAAATCTTAGAAGAATGTAAGAAGACTGTTGGAAGAGAATAATGAAATTGTAAATAAGACAGATACATATAAAGAATGTATACAAGCCAAAGTAAAAGCAATATAATTTGAATAATAGAAGGAAAGGGAGAAACAAAGAGAAGCTGGGATAGGATATGAAGTTGAGCAGATGGGGCAAATATATATGTTAAATTGTGCTTGTATGGAAATGTGATAATTTGGAATTATTCTGTCTTTAAATAAGGTGTTTTATTGAGGTGTTTTATTGATTTTCTCAGAAGGGATCTCTTATGTTATTATATTCTATGTTTTGTTTGTGTATTGTTTTGTAAAATTTAATAAAATTTGTTTAAAAAAAAAGATACTTCTCTTTTTTGGGAAACCTCATGGAATTAGCATTTGAACATGGAAAAAGTCCTTTATCATTGCAATAAACCTGTTAGCCTGAGAAATATTTTACTCCTAGCACCTAATCACAGTTCAAATGTGCCACTGCAACATCATTTTTCTTTCTCTCTTTGCTGTTTTCCAGTGACATTGCTTTCCTCTTATCTCTTGTCCATGAGTGAGGCAGGCTTAAGTTGTCCTTAGTTGAAGTGCTTTCTCCTTATTTCAATACTGCCCAAGGGCAATCACAAGTGTACAACATCTGTTAAGCTTTGTAATTCATTATCTTGGAGGGGAGTCAAATAACTGTAGTGAACTTGAAACGGGCATTGGCAATGGGATGTCAACATCATGCAGACATAGTTTTCTGCCATGTCAAGGATGGTGGATAGTATTTCAGCTCAGGAATTGAAAAAAGCCCAGAATGTGATTGATTCAAGTTGATTGTAACAAACTGGGTGGGGGAAGTAATTTCAATCATAGCTGGCAGCTCTCTTCTTCCAAGAATTTTATATAAAATACTATATATGATAAGTTGCCACTACTCAAACTGAACCTTCTGACACACCAACATCTGTCTTGTTTGGAGATTTGGAGGTCTTTTTACCAGGGACATTTCCATTCAGTTTAAAACTAGGGGAATAAAAAGAATGGTACTTTGGACCTTCCTACCAAAACTTCAAAATATAAAACTTAACTAAACTTTGTGCTACTTTCAAAACATAAAAGGCAGGTCTGCATTGTGTTATCTTTTACATGGCTAATGTTTTATGAGCCTTAGTTAACTCATAAAGCCATATATCTAGGTATATACAGAGTTGTTACTTTTCCTTGTTGGAAAAAGAAGGAAAAACCAGACAACAGAATTCCAAATAAAACCACTATGTGTGGACTTCGTAAGATTAATATGAGAAATAGAACCTGAATTTCTGCACATTTTCAACCATTGCAGAGAAAATGTGGGAAAGAGATCACAAGGGCTTTCTACTTAGAGCATCATTGCTCAGCCAACTTATCTTCTTTTCTGGAATCACCTTAGTTTTATAAAAGAAATGGAAACAAGCCCATTGGGGAGAATATTATTTTTCCCAGTCAAGGAAACTGCTCCCTCTTTAATATTTTGGGTTTAGTCAATAAATCAGATATTATCTAATAGTGAAAGTACACTTCTTCATAGCTCTTGAAGAAATTATAAAGAAATTGTCATTTTTTTCACAAATTGTGCCATGGAGATGTTTGGAGGAAATAAAAACTGAATTCTGTTTTATCCATGCATCTTCTCACCAGTTCAGTTCACTAGATGGTTTACCGAAACCCAGACATTTGTTGGCATAATGAATAATTATGAATGAGAAAGTATTGGAATAAAGATGTAAACAGTCTTAATTCATTTTGCTCTGACTATTAAACTACATTCTTTTGCACTGTAGTGGACTTTTATTTTTATTTTTATTTTGAGAAGGGATGGAGCAAGGATATCCCAAAGGTGATCTTCAAAAGACAACTGAAATTCTTGTTTTTTTCCTTTGAAAATATTTAACTTCTCAATTCTGAAGAAGCTTCTTGGATGAGAAGTGAAACATTTTCAAGGAAAAAAACCAAGAAAGTCCAATTTTTGTAGAGCATCTTTGGGACAACCATGACTGAGAATTTCCATAGACAGATGGAGCAAGGAAAAAGATAATTGTCCTATGAAATTGTCTACATCATGTTTTGAGTTCCAATTAGTTCATCTTTACATACTCACTCTTATATATACCTACTTGGGTGAAGTTCTGCTGAGTCTATTGAAATTCACTCCAATATAGTTGGTAAAAGGAGTTTAGCTTTAGACAGATTTAATGAAAAAATATTATTGTGTCTATAAACTGTGTTCTAATTAACTCAGAAAGTTGGATTGCAGTATACAGTTTAGAATGTTTGCCTTTATTCTATTACCTGTTTAGGGCTCAGATGTCAAGGTAATTCTGCATTTCATTTTAAGTCAGCCAAAGCTTTCAGTACTAAAGGATTCATAATACTGGTAGGTGATAAAATTCCACAGATGCCTGCCTGTTAGGATATTTGTGATAAAAGGTTGCTTATTCATCTACAAACAAGTTACTTCTACCCACTCATATTTGTGATGCTCTCTAACATCATTCTCTCTAAAAGCTACAGCAGAAAACATGAAAATAATGAACAAGATTTGTTTGCATAAATAAAAGAGATGGGGGGAATCTTCATTCCAGTGCCATGAAATTATGAAAATTCAATCAATCATAATTGATATTTGGGGGTAAGCTTTTGAAAAGAGGATACATAAGTGCCAATGCATTATTCAGTCACTGAATAACTGACATTTCAATAAGTCTAAAGGGTCAAGTAACCAGCCACCAAATGCTTGCAAACACAAAAACTTGAGGATATTTATTTTTCAACTCACATCTTTTGTGTCTCTCTTTTTTGGCAAAAGTATGGATACTAAAAGTTCACATATAGCAGAATCTTAAAAAGGTTTTCCTGGGAAGTAAATTCTTCTCGACCTAGTGAAACATATTCCTTAGCCTAGGTCATGAAATTGCTCTGGAAAACAACTTTGGGCTAGGATGCAACAGTTCTAAACTAGTGATGCTTCAGTCAATATTTGGGACATTCTTGGTGTATCAGTGTGCAGAATATTAATGTTTACCCTGAAAATCTATCTGTGGGGCTTACTTTCTGACAGCTATGGTTAAGGCCACCATGTAAGTCTTGAGGGGAAATGGTTTTTAAGCAATTATCAATGGAAGCAACTTTATGTCCTTATTTATATATGAGCTAAACCCATGCTCAACTATCCTTTTGAAATGGAGGGGGATTGAGAAAAGTGCTTAATCTGAAATAAAGTTTATACAGGCATCGTATGCTGTGTCAAAGTATTAGGCTTCAGCATTAGAGCTTGATATTTTCCATGGTTACCTGCATTTCACATTCCATTCTGCTCACTGGCTGTTTCCATAATAATTCCACTAGAATAACAATCTAAGATAACACTCAGGTTCAGAATATAATGGCCAGGTGAAATTGTATTAATTTCCATTTCTATCTCTTCTGTTCCATCTCAGAGAATGCACTTCCCAAACAAAAGGTTACATTTTAAGAAATAAGATGTACCTAAGCAAAAAATAAAAATAAAAGGACTTGATTATATCCAGGCCTTAGGTTTGCAAAATACACATCCATACACAAAAAACGGGGTGGAGGAATACAAGTCTTGCTTTCTATTTAATTGAGACCTGTGAGCTTGTAACAATTCTGCAATTTAAACAGGATCTATGGTATGTATTGAACATTCATTCTCTCTCTCTCTCTCTCTCTCTCTCTCTCTCAAAGAGAGAGAGAGAGAGAGAGAGAGAGAAGAGAGAGAGAGAGAGAGAGGAGAGAGAGTGCAACACATTCACATACCAGGATTCAAGTCAAACCTTATAAAAAGGAATGGGGAAAAATTATTTTGCATTAAGGAACTATTACATAAACCTAACCTTAGCTATCATTTGAAATACATTGTTTTCCACATTTTGCAGGATGATTCCCAGGAATTAGAGAGGCTAAAGTAGATGATAATTCAATTATTTTGTTATTTCACCACTCTTCTTCATGCATGTTTTTTTAATTTTTATTGATTTTTTAAAACAAACATAAACAAACAAAACATAAAAACATCAAGCCATCTTCCATATATATACATACAGTGTGCTGGTTGGTTTACAAATAGTTTTGTGCTTCCATTTCATAGTCTTCAATTACAATTACATTATATATATTCTCATATTTTCAGTCAAGTATTAAAAACATTAATATCATTATTAATCAATCATTTGACTATACTTTTATTCATTCATGTTTTACGAAGTCATCATATTATACTTAATTTGTTTTATGACAGTTCATATTATCATCTCAAATCTATCCGACAATCATTTTGTAGATATAATAGGAAAAGAGTACATCTTTATATATTTATTATTTTCTAAGAATCTACATATTTCATTACTATGTTTTATTGTTTGACCATTGATAGAATAGATCCCAAATTTTATAAAATTGATTATCATTTTGTTCTCTGATTTCAAATGTCAATCTACTCATTTCAGCACATTCCAATATTTTCTTAATGATTTCCTCCTGTGATGGTATTTTCTCATTTTTCCAGTTTTTAGCAAATACAATCCTAGCCGCTGTTAATACATTTACAATCAAGTATTTCAATTCTTTACTATATATTTCAGGTAAAATTCCCAATAAAAATACCTCTGGTTTCAAATCTATATGCTTTTTTGTCATTCTTTCCAATCACGTATGGATTTTAGTCCAATATTTTTTAGCATCGGCACATGTCCACCACATATGGTAATATGAGCCAGGTGTCTGATGACATTTCCAACATTTTTCAGATTTGTTCTTGAACATTCTTGCTATTCTTGTTGGGGGGAAATGCCACCAAATTTTATAATCTGCGTCTAATAAGGAAATGGGTCTATAGTTCTTGATTAGTAATGGATCGGCCTCCTCTTTTGGAACAAGTGTAATATAAGCTTCTGACCATGATTTGGGTATCTTCTTTAACATAACTTAATTCATGACTTCTGGCAATGTAGTGTTTTATAACATTTTGCCGGAAGTCCATCTGGGCCTGGTGCCTTTCCATTGTTTTGTTTCTTGAGTGCTTCAGTTAACTCCATCATCATTATATTGCTTTCTAACATTGTTTCAATCTCTTTAGGTATCTGGGGTAGATTAGCATTCTGTAAATACTGTTTAACTCTTTCCTCATCAATGTTATTTTGGGTGTATAGTTTCCCATAATAGTGTTGTATGATTTCCTTTACTACCATAGCAAATTTGGCCTTGGTCATCTATTAATTGCAATATTTTCCATGATTCTTTCTCCTTTCTCAGTTTATATGCTAACCATCTACCTGGTTTATTTCTATCTTCAAAGTAATTCTGTTTCGCACCTCTGATTTTCTGTGCTAGTTCTTCTTTTTCTATTAAACCCATTTTATGTTTAATTATATCCATTTTTAGCTTGATGTCCTTTTTCTGTGGCATTTTCTGTAGCTCTTTTTGAAGTCCTTTATACTCATCCTCTAATGCCTTAGAGGCTAGTCTTTTCATGGTATTTCTTTTCCTTGTATAGTCTATTATCAAGCCTCTGGCATATGCCTTCATTTTATCCCATACGTTCTGCATTGATGTATTTTCTTTTTTGTGAAGTCTTTTTCCTTTAATATAATATTATTTAACGTCCATCTAGATCTTCTTCTTTGTCCTTTCCATTTAATTGTCATTGGATTGTGATCTGCCCAAGTACTTGTTTCAATATTTATTTCTTGAATATTAGCTAACAATTCGGTTGACATCCATATCATATCTATTCTGGACCATGATAAATGTCTATTTGAATAGAAGATGCATTGTTTAGTCTTAGCATTTCTTTCTCTCCATGTATCTTTTAAATTTATTTCATCTATCATTTAAAAAAAAGATTTAGCGAGAGTCTTTCTGCTTTGCTTTGTTCTGTGCTGTGTAGTCCAGTTTATTATCTACAATTCCATTAAAATCTCCCATCATAACTATATTAGCATAGTCCAGTTCAATTATTTTCATATGTAATTTTTTATAAAATTCTTCTTGATTGTCATTCAGGGCATAAATTGCAATCAGGAGTGTTTTCATATTATTGTCCATTATTTCCACCATTAGTATTCTTCCATTGTCATCGGTATAGATCAATTTCGCTGGGATAATATCTTTAATGTGTAAAACCACTCCTCTTTTCTTGTATTGTGTCAAAGAAGTAAATATTTTCCCTAGTTTTGGCTGTATCAGCAATTGTTCATGTTGATTTTTGATATGTACTTCTTGTAGGCAGATTATATCAAATTTTAATTTCTCTGATTTATGGAAAGTTTTCCTTCTTTTAACAGCTGAATTAAGTCCATTTATGTTAATTGTAATCAGTTTTTTCTCTTCCATGGTTATATTTTGTAGTTAGGTTTAGCAGCTCTCGTAGATCTTGGTTCACGTTTTTCTTTGACTTCCACCTTTCCACGTACTGCACCTTCTTCTTTTTCTGTCGCCATTTGGCAGTCCTCTTGGAATTCAATTAGTGACATTTCTTTTTCTGCCTCCTCCTCTTTCCCTCCAAAATATTCTGTGTGAAATGATTCAGCTTTCTCAATTGAATCAATTCTATGTCTCTGTTCTTGCCATGTGAACATTAAACCTTCTGAATTGGCCATCTATAATTCACCTCTTTTTTTTTGTAACATTTTGGTCAGAAATCGGTATTCTCTTCTCATCTCTCTCACTCTTCTGGGTACTTGTTTCAAGAGCACAATCTCCTTGTCTTTATATTTCAATGTTTTCTCTCTTGCCACTTGCAATATTTGTGTTTTAATGGCTTTCCTTGTAAATTTGATGTGAACTTCTCTTGGTCATCTATTTCTCATTGCGTATCTTGTGAAGACTCGATAAACCTCAACTATTCCATCCATCATCTTGTCTTCAGTTATTTCCAAAGCTTCAGCCAAAATTTCTATGATTGTCTTATCTAGGTTTTGTTCCTTTTCTTCCTCTATGTTTTGGAATCTGAGATAAAATTCTGATCTGTCCATCTCCCATCTCAACATCCCACTTTTATCTTGTTCAACCACAGTTAATCTGATATCAATATCTCCAATCTTCTTATCTCTTTGTTTATCTTCTTCTTCATTTTTTTGGAATCTCTCATCATACTTCATCAGTTTTCCCTGTTCTTTGTTCAATGTTCTCTGTTCTCTTTTCAATATTCTCTGTTCTTGTTTGAATATTTTGAATTCCTTGCATAATCATCTGCAGGGTCACTTTTTCCTGTTCTTTTTCTTGCCATAACATCGTCTGCATTGAACGTTGTCCTCCAGATGGTGGAGAGGAAGAAGTAGAAGTTGAGGAACCAGGGACTGTTAGTTTCCTACTCATTTCAAACAATTCAAAATCTTCAGGTTTTTCTAGACCTTAATCCAATTGTGAAATAACCAATTGCAATTCCAAATAAAAATAGTAGGAAAAAAGAAGCCAAATAGTAACAATAATAATGATAATTTTAAAAAAATTCTTCAGGTTCTTGTATACCTTAATCCAATCGATTGGCTAGATAGTGGTAAAAACTCAAAAATGGAGGAAAAGAGCATAAACACTCACAAAAAAGAAAAAAAAAATGTTAAATCCTAAAAAAGGTGGAAGAGTGAAAAATAAAAAAAGAAAAAAGAGAAAAGAAAAATTCTTCAGGTTCTTCAACACCTTAATCCAATTAAGAGGTCTCAGATATAAAAGGATGCATAAGAAAAAAAAGAAGGCCACAAAAAAAAAAAAAAACAATATGGAAGGTAAATGGAAAGAAAAAAATACACAGGAGGGAGAGAGAAAAAAGAAAAAAAAGACTACTCCCTTAAAAAGAAAAGGAAGGAAAACATTAATACTAAAGCTTTTCCTTTAAAATAAAAAGCAAACGTGGGAATTTAAAAAGCAAACATGTGTCTTTTATTTCAAAAGATAAAAAGAAAAACAAAAACAAGTTCCGAAAGGACCAAAAATCCAAATAGCTATTACAAAAAGTAAACTGATAAAGAGGGGTAGTGCAGCTTAGAAAAAATAAAAAGAGCACACTGCACTTCGTTTAATTATCCAAGGCTCTTGTTATAACTGTCTTCTCCGGAGACTTATCACCTTTTCTTTTCCTATAAGCTTCAACACCAGACTCCAGCTGTTGATTTAAACCCAGAAGAGCACCTGCAATAATACTCTCCCATGCTCTTCCCTCTATCTTATCAAACAGGCAATGTTTGTGAAAAGAAGTCTCTTTATTTTAAAAAACTAACTAAAAGGGACTATCTAGCCTAGAATATTATAAAGTCAAAAAGGAGAACAAGAGTAGATAAAAGAGGAGAAAAAACCAGTCCAGTTTCAAAATATAAAATCATGTGTAGAAAATCCAGCAATGAGAAAAAAAAAATTTCTTTGACATTCCTGTTTAAAATCGCTGCTTAGTCACTTCTGTCAAAACTTTTACATATTCTTTCTTTTCGTTAGGGTGTCCTTTCAAATCTTAAAATAAAGAAAAAGTTCTTACCAAACCGGCACACTCTCTCTTTCCGTTCTCTTTCGTTTCGGAGCTGTCTCAACTTCAGCAGCTTTAATGGCTGCCTCTTTGCTGCTGGAAAAAAGAGCTTCTGCTGGATCTACCAAGGACTTTGTGGTATCCCTGGGAATGACAGGATGTGCTCTTTACATTCCCCATCTCTTCAGGACGGTTGATATTTGATTGGACCATCCAGGAGCAAAGGTATCGGCAGCGATACCTCAGACCTCCAAGATCGCATGCCGTATTGTCACAACGCCAGCTCCCCTGTTCCTCTTCATGCATGTTTTTGATCATTGCTTTAAAGTATTGGCTCTCAGTTTTAATCTTTGTATGCTGTCCAGAGATATGGATGATTGGCAGACCTAGAAATTTAAATTACAAATAAATAAATACATATATACAAACATTCGTGTAAATAATACACAAAAGGCATGGTATTGAGGGGAAATCATTTAGAAAAAATGTGCAGAATTGATCAACAAAATGCCTATGCTTTGATAAAGCTATACCATAGATGCATAGATTCTCACTCCTCTTTCTCCGTGTGTATATGTGCAAGATCAAACTGGACATATTCATAAAAAATGAACTCATTAGAACTGAGCATAGCAACCTACAATAAAAACTGTAGACAATTTAATATCTTTATATCTTTTATTAAACAGTATTGGGCCTCTCAATTTGTTTGAGTTCTTAAGGAAAGTATTGAACCATATTCTCCCTGAAAATTCTTCACCCAAAGCTGCTCTTTGGTTAATTGTAGAAAATAGATGAATCTATCATTTCAGGATGCAGATTTAAATGGCAGTATGTGAAGTGAGGCCAAACATGCTTTTATTGAATAATGAATACATATCTCATCACCTGCTCAGGGAGCATCGGATTTTGCCCAGTATTTTAAAACAGGTGTTTGCTAATTGGAAATCCAAGGCTACAGTTACTTTGATGATATATTAAATTATGACAAAGCCTCTTACTTGGGGCCATTGTATAACCTTGCAGACTCTTCATATGATCTTTACCATCAGACCTTGCACTTCTTCCCAATTTTCTTTGCATTTGTACTACAAGAAAGCAGGCAAAATACTCCAATTAATACAAAACCAGAGAAAAATGTTATCCTCTCAGCTGCTTGAGAAGAAATTACAGCCGAATAAATGAATTCCTTGTTGATCTAATTTGTACTGCTAGTGAACTGTTGAGATTATACACAAAGGTTAATTTCCACATCAGCTCTCTGTGAGCTTCTCTTTATTTTTTACATAATGTTCTCGTTCAACCTGCCTATCCCCTATCCAATATTCTGAATGTCAAGAGTTTGTGTATTTTGTATATTCAGCTCTAATATTACTTCCCAAGTAGAAAATATTAGAAGTCAGTGGTGCCATGAATTTTCCAATTAAACTGAAATAATATGAATTTAATTAAAAACCAGCTACGAAACCAAACTTGTTTGCATATAAATGCAAATAACTGAGTTGATTACTAATAGCATACTGGAAACAACATCTCATTTATTTCTGCTTTTAAATATGGGATCCAAGGTGTGGCTATTCAGAGGTTACTGAAGAGGCAGTGAGGTTTCCTTCAGTTATTTAGGCAACATACCCCTTGTCTTCAAAAATTAGGGAAATATATAATTTCCGTGATAAGATTTCCACTCCAAATCAGTACTTCTCCCCTACCAAATTTCTGTTTCCTGTTGCATCCATCCCATTTTTTAAATCAAATTTTATTCAGTTTTTCACATTAAAAACAAAAGTCTCTTTTTAGTGGACAACATATTTCCGGGTCATCACCTTTACATACCAATATATACATTCAATTATACATTCATATATGCATACTTAATTCTATTATTACCTTTTCCATTCCAAATTTTCAGTCACGAGAGAAACAAACACATTAATTCTAGCCTCTTTCATTAATCTCAATCGAAACATCTTTTTGTTTCATTTCAATTATTTCAGATATAATCCTTTAATATTTATTTTAAAAATAAAGATAAACAATGTGTTTGCCTGATAATAATAATAATAAAAAGTTACCAATGTCTCTCCTTGCTTTTAATAGTCTATATTAACTTATCAATTTAGTTGGTTCTTTAGTCTGTCATATTCCCTTTCCATTACACATTCTTTTTATAAATTCTAGATTAATACAAATTTTAACACTAAAAAAAAACAAGTATAGGGTTCCCCCCTTTCACTGTTTTGAGTGTGACACCCCAATGATTAAAATATACCTTTTACCCTCATCTTGATTCCCAATAAAGCATTATTTTTAAGAAGTTACAATAATAATCATTACATCTTTTCATTTGGATTCTGCAGCATATTTTCCCCACTTGATTTTTAATAAGAGTTATCAGTATCTATATTACCCTATTTTCTAAATATTTTTAATTGCTGAAATATTCTTATTACCCCTTGTCACCCTGCAGAATCCCCTTTTTAATTCATCAACCATTATCTCTGAAAAAACAATTTCTTTTCAACATTTTACTATTTCCGTATTTCTTTATTTCATGCACCTGTTTCTTACTGCTTCTCCTCCCCCTCTTTTCCCCATGTCTTTTCTCTTTCCAGTTTATATCCCTCTCTTTCTTAATATCTTCCTTTCCCCTTTTCTGCTGGGTCTTTCTGCCTTTCCTGACTTCACAGGTATTCCCCCTTTGGATTGCCTTCTTAAATCTCAACTTTTTAACCTTCCTTCTTTCGCCACTTGTAGTGTTCTTTGTGTTAATTGTCTATCTAAAATGTCTTCTCCTTGAGTCAACTCCTCCTCCTCTGAAGGTCTTTCTTCTTGTTCTTCAATCACTATTTCCATTTTTTTCTAACATAGAGCAAAGTGATTCACCTCTTTCCTGTAGTAATTCTCTCATATTTTTAAGTTCCATTTTTAATTCCTGAAGAGGTATCATCATTACACACTCTTATATTTTATGATCCTTAAAGTCCACACACACACACACAAAAAAACCACTTTTACTTTCCTTCTTTCTTCTTTCAATTTTCTAAAGTTCTCAGTTATTCCAGCCCAGGGTCTATACAAAAAACATCAATCAACCCCACAGTCAGTCTGTCCTTGCTTTTTTCTTTATTCTGGTTCTGCTTTCACTTTCTAAGATTCTTACTTTGTTTCAATATTTCTTTAATGTTCATTCAGAAACAGGATGCTTTCCCTTTTATTTGAGCTCAAGTTTTTGTCAAAAGGTGGCACTCTCCATGATACAAAGTCTTCACCTTTTCCCTCTATTCTTTTGTTTAGGGTTTTTCAAACCTCAATATTCCAGCACAGTCCAGTCTCCAATTTGTAAACTTTATTATTATTATTTTTGACAATCTTAAATCCAGCTTTACTTTATGCCTGTTCATTCCCAAAATATTTTAGTCCAATTTAGTTAAATCTTTAGTTCCAGCTTCTTCCTTTCCCGGTTCAAACCCCTGCTTAGCTGTCAAAAATATTTTCTTTTTTTTCCCTGTCCCTTTGCAATTTCACCTCTCACTTTTCTTTTCTTAAAAATTCCATGTTACCTTAATTCCGGGTACTTTTGTTTAGTTGTATTGCCCAGTTGTCCCGGTTCAGATGTTATCCACCTCTTTCTTCCCTCCTGCACAAATCTTAATCCAGCTGAGTCCTCTTCGGGGTGGCCATTTTAAAGCACCGCTGCAGTCATTTGGGGGGGGGGGAAGACCAAGCCCAGGGGGGAGATGCAGCTCCCCTCAACCTGGCTTGCAGCTTCCCCTTACTCTGCCACCCCTCCAAGGCAGCTTCAACCCCTAATCATAATAATTGGGGCTCTCCAACGAAAGAGCACGGACCATAGCCACAGACAGTCATGATCTACGGTCCGTCAGTGAGGAGGCTCCGCCTTCTTCTGCATCCATCTCATTAAGGTCAGTTCTCTATCTAGACATATTGGCCTTGTCTGGACTTCTAGAAGCAGCTTTGAAAGAACAGAGGAGTCACTGACTTAATGAATGGGAATTAAGAATTTTTAGGTTTCAAGAATTCTTAGGTTTATAAGAAACTTTGTCCATGCTTCAAATTTTTATATCATTTGACTCAAATAAGCCACTGTAGGTTCTAGATGTTTATCAATATAAGACACATAAAAAGTGAACAATCAAGTGAACAAATGTTCAAACATCTCCTCTTGACTCAGTCATCCAGTATAGGCTTGATTATCTCGCTTTATTTGGGACTTAAATAGATCAAGGTAGCAATGTACATACTATTTTAATTACTGTACTTCTGTTGTAATTTAATGGTTAAATTTGTATACTTTAATACTTTGTATTATTTGTTAAATTTGTGGTTTTTATTTTTCTTATTTCATATGACAATATGTTGCTAGATTTTAGCGTTTGGCAAGCTATCAAATACAATATATGTCATATCTTGGCATTCTCAGTTCTTTCTTTAGTTTAAAATCACATCTTTTCAATGTCTTTATTAGCTTTGCTTATAACAATTTTTATTAATTTATGATGTACCATACAAAATTACAAAAGAAGGAAAAATAGTGAAGGGAAAGGCAAAAGTGTGGAAAAGGAGGAAGGGAGAAAGAAAAGGCATTGATTTCCAACTCCCTTTGGTGCAGTAGAGTAGGGTAATAATATCAAACAACAGCTTTTTAGTTTTACATAGTAGTTTAAACTAGCCACACCTATCTATCCAATACCATATCTATCTAATCAGTAAAGCCCCAAATCAAAGTTTCATTTTTTTCTCCCTCAAGCACAAAGTCCAGAAGGCGTTTCCAGGTAGAAAAAAAAGGTATTTGTATTTTTTTCTTTGATCGAAGCAGTCAATTTAGCCATCTCTATTAACTCAATCAACAATGGCATTGTCGATTCCTAACATAAGAATAGATTGGAGATTCTTGGGGGAAAAGTCCAGCTTTGGCTTTGATTTTGAAAAAAAAAAAAGCAGATTTTTATAGCTTTCCTTTTCCATAGACCTGCTACGTGCATGATTGTTTATGCAGGGGTAGGCTTCAAAAATTTTAGCAAGGGGTTCTCTGCCAGATTGCTAGGTGGGAATGGACATGGTGGGCGCAGCCTAGTTGGCCTCCTGCATCACAGTGGGAGGGGGATGTTTTTGCCTTCCCCGGGCTCCGGAGGCTTCTGGAAGCCAGAAATAGGCCCATTTCTGGCCTTCCTGAACTTTGGGAGGCCCATTTTTCACCCTCCCTGAACCTCCATGTGTGCTCTGTACTTACCTGCATCCAAAATGGGCCGCATGAGGACTGCTGGGAGGGGTGGGCAGGGCCAGCCAAGAATGAGATTTGGGGGTTTTCCAAACTGTGCAGAATCTAAGCTAGGAGTTCTCCCAAACCCCCACAAACTCCCAGCAGCCCACCTGTGTTTATGGACAAAACATATACACCCTCCTTGGCAAATTTGGCTAAGTTTAGTTAATCAAAAAGTGTTGAGAGCAAATGACATTTTCCAACACTTACGCAGAGTACTAAGTCCCGATTGAATAAGCTTTCAAGAACTTAGTGTGTGCCCACTGCTTAGTATTTTAAATTACTTTTAGGGGAAAAAAGTAATATCCATATTGTACCTTGAAAGAAGACCTACGCTGTAAACTTTAACTGCAGCCTGAGTTGGCAATCATTTCACAGGGACAAGACACTGCAATGAAAATTGCTCTATAAATAAAATCCCTTACAGAAGAATTAAAATGGAATTCATATTATTGATGCGTGCTAGGAGCCATAAAAAACATAAGACATCAAGGAAGTGGCACTTGTTTCAAATCACAAACTGCCACACCTGAAGGACAACCTGAAAGTCAGCTCTGCTCAATGGTGATGAATCTGTTCTCTCAACTCTGTGGTATGTATATCTCTAATGCATTTGGAATCTTTGAAGAAATACAATATAAAATAGATATTAGCTCTATTCAGGAGAGTTTTACTTCTATCAATTGCCCCTTTGCAATGCAATAATATCAAATAAAATATTGTTTGGTGGAAAATTGAGGGGGTAGGGGAGGATGATTTTTTTAAAAAAATCTCTTTGTCAGACAAATGTCTGCAGAGTAACAACTATATGATTTTGAATAGTAATTTGCTATGGAATTTGCATGGTGCTTATATGTATTTTAAGGAATAGTGTAGGGATGGGCAACATGGAATGCAAAAGGCCATTGGCAGCCTCTGAACTTCTTTTTCATTCCTTCCAGAGTCCCTCTCCAATGGCAATTTGCAGACAGCACATATTTTGATATACCTTAAAATAGGCCAAATATAATTTTAGCAATATTGTTTTTATAAAAGCCAAACCAAACCAGGAAATATTCTCAAATTCTCTCCCAAAACTCTTGATCCTATTCTTTTTGTGCTATCATCATTAAAGCTTAACCTCTGTATTAAAATTCCACTGGAATTTCTACATAATATCAGAGACAGAGTGTTCCGAACTAGCAGGCTCGTAGCCTGCAAATCTGATTGGCCCGCTGAAAGCCGATCGTGATTGGTCGCCATAGACTGATGCGATTGGCCCTGCGATTGGCCCTGCCAAGAGCGGCAAACTCAAATCGCCTTCATTGGCTGCCTAGCCGCAGCCAGCCCTATATAAGGGGCTGCTGCGACTGGGGTTAGTTGCTCAGATCTGAAGTCACAAATACAGAGCTTTAGTTACTATCTGAGTCTTGCCTCCGTTCTTGAACCATCCTCCCAGATACAACACAGAGAGCAACTGAATAATTGTGGTATTAACATATCCTATTGTTCTAAGAATTAAAAAAAAAAAAGATTCGTTCTTCATTGTGACCTTAGCTGTTAGGAGTATTCTCAAAGAAACAAGCAAACAAAAAGCCAGAAATTAAATGTGACTGGTGTTAGATTTAAAATACATACAAAAGAGGGATTCTAAAGTCTAGATGGTGAGAGTAAGAAACTTGGAGAATTAGCGTCATGATTTTCATTTTCAAAGATTAGTAAACTTCTCTTTGCAGAGATTTAGAAACTGGTTGCCCTTATAATTCAGAAAAAGTTGAACCTAGGCATGAAAGGCTCTGTCTGCTATGACATACCCTATTTCAAGTGTGCTGTGATTTATGTTCAGTTATTCGCAACAACATTGATGGGGCTCCATGTCTAGCAGGTACAGCAAATGTTTCAATCTTTTTTTTCAATGGGCACTTATATTTATTTGCTACTCTGGAAAATTATTTTGAGTGAAGACAGAGCCCGAGAAAAGAGACAGATTTACAACTTTGGAGGTTTAAACATCATGTTAAAAAATCCACACACAACAGCACAGATCACAGTCTTAAAAGGCATTGTTATGAACATTCTACTGTAGTATCATTTCAGCAGCATACATCTTAGAGGGAACCAAAATATTATCTTCATAATGTTCAAGCATTGAAACCAGATGCTTTAAAAAGAATCTGTACTGCACTGTATGTGTGTGCATGCAATGAAATAGGCACATACCCAAACACACTTCTCTATATAAAAAGATACAGGTAGTATTAACCCATGCATAGCATGAGTTTAAAAGTAGTTATAGTGAACAAACGTTATTAGATACCACCTAGGCAAACCAATGCTATTCCAGTAGTGGAGAAGATCAAGGGTGGGATTCAAATTTCTTAACAACTGGTTCGGTGGGCGAGGCTTAATTTGTATGTGTGGCTTGGTGGTCACATGACTGGTTGGGCATGGCTTGGTGGTCATTTGACTGGGTGAGCGTGGCCAACTCTAAGTTATTCACGTGGGTGTTGCTTGTATGGGCCAGGAGGAAAGAAAGATCTAACCTCTGGGCAAATGTGGGGGGGAGTTTAGTTTTTTAAAAAGCCCAGAGGAGGCGAAAAGATAAAGTTGTGCCAAAGAAATCCCAGGGTGGGGGCAAGGAAAGAAAAGGAATCCCTGCTCTGAAAAGGGAGTACCCTCCCAAGAAAACAAAGGAGTCAAAAGCTTATTTACTCATACTTTTTAAGCAATTTCAGTTTCACTTTCCCAGATTCAAGTCTCTTTACTTAACATATGTGATATGTTCACATATTTATACCCTTCTATGTTTTTAAGCACTAGGAATTCTCTATTTAACTAGATTTAAGAAAAGCACTTACATTAAGTTAGTGGCAATTTTCTCTATCTCACAGGCAATGAATTAGTATGGAACTACTTTATAACCATCAGACATAAACTTTTGATCTTTTTTTTATTCCATCTGTCTTCTGACACATCCTCATTCTTAGATTCCAAAGTGGTTTTCCTTTTCAGAAATTCTTCTGTGAGTCTGACCTGGACTTCATCTACTCAGACACAGATGAGCCTTTAATAGTACAAAAACTACCCAAACCATTTTAGGCTATCTAAGCTTATCTTTAGGCTGCAGGGTGATGCCCAGGCTCCAAAAGAGATATTGAAGTTGATGCATTTTCCTGCTTCTGTTGCAGCCCTCTTGGACAAGACAAGTTTGGTGGTGATTGAACAAAACATCTTCCAGCTCTTTAAGATTGAGTTTAAGAGGCCCCATGGTAGAAGCCGATAAGCAGAGAGCAAAGCGTGGGCATGTCCCTCCACAAGGAGTGTGAAAGGAGGCAGACACCACACCTCTGAGGAAAAGAGGAGGTAAAGCCCTGGCTGTCACCTGGAAGGGGACCACAGAGGGACACATCACATGCCCCGTTGCCCTCACAGCTGCTACTTTTGCTCTCAGCTTTTTCCATGGAGTGTTCTTAAACTCAATCTCGAAAAGCTTGCAAGTCCCCCTCCCATTGGGAAATGGCTCCAGGCAGCACCCAGGTTCTCTCTACTGGCTGGGGCCATTTGCTGATGGGAGGAAGACTTGCAGGCTCTTCGCTGTGCCAGGAAAGACTCTCTCGCTCTCTCCACTGGAGCAGGAGGCTCATGTCGGCTCTGGCCAGGTCAGTGGCTGCTTCTCTCACCTGCTGCCTCACTGGGAGAGTGAGAAAGTCTTTCCTGACACAGCAAAAAGCTTGCAAGTCCTCCTCCCATTGGGAAATGGCTCTGGGCAGCAGAGAGAAATAGGATTCAACCGGGCTGCTTCTCTGCTGCCCATGCGCAATAAGGACTGACTGGGCAGGGAGAGGAGAAGTAGGAGGATAGAGGCGGGGCCAGCCAGAAGCCCAATTTACCAGTTCTCAGACCTACAGAGAATTGTAACAACCAGTTCTACCAAACCGGTCCGAACTGGTAAAATCCCACCCCTGGAAAAATTGATGAACCATTTCAGATCCCAGAAATGACAATTAAAGTTATCTTTATCATAAAATTTCAAGAATTGCAAGAGTGTGTTGATGGCCTTCTCAATACAATAGCATTCTGACCACAAATTCTCCATTCTGATGAGGATTTGCAACTCAGCATATTGTTGGAAATGTGACTTCTTACTGGAGGGGCAGGGGAGGAAAGAACAAGAAACAATGAGTGAGAAGCATCACAGAAGATGCTCTGGTTTTGTTATCTGCATGCTAGCATCAAGAAACAATGTTACTTATTTATTTCTGGAAAGTAGTTCTTTTATGATTGGCCCCATCATCATGTAGCCACTTTCTCTCAAATTCCAAATGTGATGCTGGATGATCCAATAAAAAAGTCTTTTTCTTTTGGTTTACACAAATATGGGGAGAACTGGTTTTCAAAAGTCTGTAACTACCAAACCAAATTTAAACTAAATATTGTTTATAGTTCTTGAAAGCAATAAAAGATAATTCAGTTTTTGGAGATTCAGCGTAAAGATTTCTTTTTTCTTTTTCTAGTTTTTAATAATATTTCCTGAACTGTTTAGATCCTAGATTATCACATGTTGACTCATTTGAGATGAACATTTGCTAACAGTTCTTGTAATTCTACTCTTTTGAAAATTATTTTAAAATAGATTTCTAATATGGCCTGATTAGATAGTGACTATCCAATGCCCTGAATTATTTGGACAAAAGGAAATTTTGTACAAATAATGTTGGGTGTAGCCTAGTACTGTCACATTTTAAGGAAGTAATTATGGAAAAAAGTTTGGACAATGTACTAGATAAGAAAAAATACTAATTATATTTATATGTAATTTTAAAAACAATGTTATTTAAAAATAACAACAAAACAAAACAAAAAATAGAACAAAAGCAAATTAAAATCACACAAGACCGCATTACTGCATAGTTTGTAGTACATGAAACTACAGTTCTAATCATAAGAAATGAAACATTTCTTTCTAAAACATTTTTGTTCAAAAATAAGTAATGTACTAAAGTACTTTGATAATTGAAAAAAATGTAATCATGTCTTAAGTTGCACAATTTTATAAAAACCTGGGGGAAAATAGAGAGTAAAACCATAATATTAATTTAGTTGTCAAAATGTTAAATCAAAATGACTTATCATTTTGCCATTGTTATCTGAGAAGCAGATAACAAACATGAAGAATTTTTTTATAACTTCTCCAGTAATCTAAAAATTCTTCTCATAATAAGCAAGACATGACATAGAAAGTAAATATAATTATGGAATTATAATTAAATTATAAAAACTAATACTAAAAGAAAATGAAAGATGCTATATATAACCAGCTAACTTTTACAAATGCAACATATTGTATTCTTCTAAAATAATAAGTGATTTTCTATTTGGAACACTCAGAATATTTTTCATTCATTATTTTTCCCTTGGCAATAATTGTACTGCAATAAATGAACTGTTATTGCTATATTAAGGTCAGGGTGTTACAGCTTTGTAAGATGTAAATTTCAAATTATTTTCTTTTACATTTTTTCTAAATCTATAGTTTTATCTGCACTTATATACAAAAATAATGTAAGTTTAATGGGGTTTAAGCCAATCATTTAACAGAATGCAGATTCTACTCTTTATTGTTGTTACTGAGTGATAATGAATGGATTGCTTCAATCAGTTACAAAATCAATTTATTTTCAATAAAGTACAATTCTACATTCATATATTCCTTTCTCTGGAACATCATTCCCCCAGAGATTAGAATGGCCCCCACTCTAATACTCTTCTGGAAGGTGCTAAAGACCTGGCTCTGCCAGTGGGTCTGGGGAACCTGGAGCAGGATGGAGCCCATTAAATGGCTCGTGTGATCTGATTTTATCAGGGCGGGGGTGGGTGGGAGTTGGGGAGTGATTTTATTATATTGTACTATTTTAATTTATTTGATTTTTTTCTTTTTGTTTGTTTTTATTGTTTTAAATGTGGTTTTATATTCTGTGGTTTTATACCTTGAGTCACCAGGTGTGAATAGGCAGCAATATAAATTAAATAAATAAATTAATAAATGAATGGATAAATAAATAAATAAATAGTTATTTGTTTTTAAAGGCAGAAATGCTTGGTTTTAATACCAAGGTTCAAGGTTTTAGCAATGTTTTAAATATTAAAATTATTCCTACAATAAGTAGAAGGAAATGTCAGATTTGTGAATCCAATAATAATTAATAATGAAATCAGTGCATATTTATGTTGAAAACTTTCTTGTAAATCATTTCTCCAAGGGCAAAAGATAGACACTGAATGAATGACAAATTAGTAAGAGAAAAACAGAGCATTTAGTACTATGTTTTATTATTCTAAGGATGGTAAGCATGTGTGTGTGTGTGTGTGTGTGTGTGTGTGTGTGTGTTTCCCATAACTGGTTTATTTGCTCATTAGTTATAAATAATTAATTATCTCCTTAATTAGTCATAAATTGAAGAAATCATTAGTCAATTTATAGACTGATTACTCTTAAGGTGTAAAACCCTGCCGTGATACAAATCAGAACTTTTCCTATGAGACCAAGTATGTATTATCAGGTATATGACTATTTTTTCCCCTTCTGTTCAATTGTATCTGACTCTCAGAGACTGAGTGGATAAACCTCTGCAGTTTTCTTGGCAAGGTTGTTCAGAAGTGGTTTGCCAATGCTTTCTAACAGCTGAGAAAGAGTGACTGGTTCAAGGTTATTCAGCTGGCTTTGTGCCCAAGGTAGGCCTAGACTCATGCTCTCTATTTTATTAACCTTATAACCTCTACACCAAACCAGCTCTCGGCAAATTAAAAGGCATTATTATTATGCACATTGATAATGTCTGTTTCAATTTGGTTGAAGGTTTAGAATGTATTTTACTCAAAAGAAACTCAGACAAACTATTCCAGGATTTATATATATATATATATGGTATGTTCGGGTATTTTCCCACGTCATTAAAAGCACGTCGTGCTTTTAAAGTTGTAGCAACGTTTCGACAGAATCTCATCCACCATCATCAGGCTTCTGTATTGTGTTCGTCTGTGGATGTCTTGAGACGAACACAATATATATGTATGGCATTCAGCTTTGTTCAGGTATTTTCCCACGTCATTGTAGTTGTGCTTTTAAAGTTGTAGCAACGTTTCGGCAGAATCTCATCTGCCATCATCAGGCTTCTGTATAGTGTTCATCTGTGAGTCAGATTTTTACAGTGGTTTCAGATTTAAATTTGGGGAAGCCTATTGCTGTGCCAGAATGGTTTTTTCTTCACCCTGATTGTTTGGGAGTCTTGGTCTGTGTTTATTGGTCTTGGAGTTTGCTGTGTTCTGCTTGATTGGTGTTTTTAATATCTTCTGTCTGTACCCGCCTGGATGAACACAAAAATGCAGTCAAAAAGCTGGAACACACTTCCTCACTAGTCCAACACGTGGAAGCCACAGGTCATAGCATTTAGCAATGGCACCAAAACCCTAGCCACTATAGAAAAACCCCAGCCGCAGAATCATCAGAGAAGCCATAGATATTGAAAAAAGACCAGAAAGCATGAATAGAAGAGATGATTCCACCAGACTGTCAATCATTTGGAAGCCTGCACTCACAAACAAAAAAAATCTCCATACCACTAGCCAGGCAAACACCTGGGCACAAACAGATCCCCCCTGATACCTCCAGCTCAAACACACTCCAACCAGGCACACAGATGAAACCTAGCTTCCTAACAAATGATAGCTATCCATTTACCCGGAGCCAAACTGCACTAAAGGCCTCCAATAAAGTAACACAATGTTGCCAGCCAATCAAGATACAAAAAGAGCCAAAAAACAGACAGAAGATATTAGAAACACCAATCAAGCAGAACACAGCAAACTCCAAGACCAATAAACACAGACCAAGACTCCCTAGAGATATATTTTCTAGAGATATATTTTCAGACAGAAACATCCTGCAGTAAGTTTTGATTCCCAGTACAAGATGAATATAAATGATTTCTCTCAAAGCATTGAAGATTGTGTCCATTTTATCCAATGGAAGAATTCTGTTCCAGAATGGCAATAACACTTTTTAACTTGATCAAATGATACAAAGTTCATAAAATACAGTATCTAAGGAGTTGTGCTTTGTAGTCTAGGGAGTAGCAAGTAAAACCAAATGTTACTTTTTAGTATCTATATTTTTTCATAAACTAATGAGGTTCTTGCACTGCTGTTGTGTTGAAAAAAGAGGCTTCAGAAAAACCAAAATCAAGCTTGGAGACAAGCTCAAACTCTTCTAGTAGTGAATCATACTGTAATGTTTTGGCTTTTCCTTCTCATACTTTCTACTGCAAAAGCTAAATATTATGCAGTTTTAGTTTTTGGGTCATAAATGACTACAAAAAAGCCGTGAAAATGTTTTAACCAAACATGTTACCTTTCCTAATAGTTACAGGAAGTATGAGCTTACAAACTCCATTTCTTACAAATGAAGCTCTACTCCATGAGCTGAAGGTATTGACAAATAATTAATCTAGCTCTATTTCTGTGACCTCCTGATTTTATGTAAAAGGCAGTCCCAGCACCATCATTTTTGGCTGGCATTCTACTGACATTTTCCCATTCAACTCATGCTGCTCTTTCCTGTGCCCTGTATATTTGCAACACCTCTGTTTTACTTAGAAATGCTACAAAAATAGCAACTTCAAACCTCTGTACATTTCTATTTGGTAGACCTCACATTGACACAGATGTTGAAAAACTGAATATGAAGTTTTAGCCTGTTGAGAAAAACAACTTGTATTGTTATACCTCCAAAGCAGGACTAGGTAACAAGCAAGCTAAAGATAATCAAAAGGAAAAGCCATTATTGCTCTTTTCTGAATACTAAACAAAACCTCTTGTCATTAAAATTTAACATCTGATGATGCAATGATTATATCGTACTTTTCCTTATATCTGGAAGGGACAGCTTGGTGCTTTCAAGATGGTTGGTATTTAGTTCTTGTTAAGTTGAGGGGCTAAAGGCAAAGGATTGTCAGAACAATTATTTTAGCTCCAAACAATCCAGTTGCTTAATCTCCCCCCCCTTTTGTTTTCTGGTACTCTTCACATCTCAAAGCTAAAAAAAAAAAAAAAAATCCGTCTGATTTTACATTAAAACAGCAGAGATTAGACTAGTTAGTGAATCAGATCACAGACTTCAATCTTATAAAATATATAAAATAAATATATGCATTCATATAATTTGGAAAATCCTTTGAAGGATATATAGTAGTAATCTAGGTGGAGGAAAGAGGGCAGAGATAGTTTTCTCATTCTGTCATTTTGGAACCAACATGGCCTTACCTGAAAATACAATAACAGCAATTGGACAGAAACTTGTTTTACTAGGGAATGCTTGTTCTTGATAAATCCATTTTAGGTAGAAATTTCCTAACTTTTAAAGCAGGAATTTTTCTGCCTCATCTTATGAAGATAGAAACTTATCCTGAGACACTGAAATTGTCCAGCCCAGGATAATTTCTCTTCATAGGGAACTCTCTCTCATTGTTCAAATTGCTGAATCTTTTACTCATGTGACTAGAAGCAGAAAGTCAAAGCAGAATAGTGTTTCCTGAATTCATGCCTGACACCCTTATTTTCAACAGTAGAAATCACCAGAAACCATGAAAGACTCTGTCTCCCTCTATATCTAACACCAGCTGTGCCACATGGCTATTTCATGTATTTTAAATTCACTGAAACAGTGCTGTGGGCAAAATACTTCTTTCAGTATCCCCTTTCATTCTCATTGCTTGGTGTCTCATGGCCTTTATTTCCTTAGCTAGGAGGGGGAAAGGAAATAAGCATGTAATCTATTGGTTTTGTTAATCTGTATGTCAACTGGATTGTGTCTGAAATTGAAAGAACAACAACATTCTAATAAATTCACTTGCAATGTTCAAATCTTGTTCATTTCTTTACTGCAGAAGATATTCATGTCTTTTCATAGAATGCAAACATTGATACAGCAAAAGAAATGTTTTAAGAAGAATGATAATTGAAATGCAGGTTTTAGTAAAAAATCTTATCTTCAGTACTTTTTTAAAAGTTTGACAGTAATTAGATTCTCACACAGAAATAAATATTTTGTTAGATCTCCTATAAAGAGAACAGACAAATGATGATAGTTTATTGACTGTTTATGGAGATTCTCAGTCATCCAGGTCTTGGTTGTCCCAAAAAAGCTTTTTAAGAGGCGACTAGATTTTCTTGTTTTTCTTTGAAGATGTTTTATTTCTCATCTAAGAAGCTTCTGACTGAATGGTGGGGAATGGAAGAATTTCACACTCCTTGCAGATCCTTTGCACTCTTTTAGAGAGTCATTGAGGTTTATCTGTGTCCTCAAGGTCACTTGAGTAGTGCAAATGAATGTGGAGACTCTTGGAATTGCTGAAAGGACTGTGTTGTAGACAGGAGATAGATAATGTCATATCCCTCCCCCTCTGTTGAGAGAGGGTTGTTCAATTTTGACATAGATGGCCTCTTTGACCATTCTTTCAAACCAGGAGTCCCCTCTGTCCAAAATGTGAACTTTGCTATTCACAGTATAGGAAAATAAATCCATGAGGACAAGATTCAGGAGACAAAGGCAAAGAGCCACTCTTTTGAAGACAGCAAAGTCCACATTTTGGACACAGAGGACTGCTAGTTTGAAAGAGGGGTCAAAGGGGCCATCTATGTCAAAATTGAACAGCCCTCTCTCAACAGAGGGGGAGAGATGCAACATCATCTATCTCGTGTCTACAACACAGTCCTTTCAACAGTTCCAAGAAGGCTCCATACCCATTTGCACTACTCAGGTGATCCTGATGACACAGATAAACCTCCAGGAGTCCTCAATGACTCTCTAAAAGAGTGCAAAGGATCAACGGTTTGCAAGGAATATAAATTATTTCATTCCCCACCATGCAGTCAGAGCTGAAGAAGCTTCTTGGATGAGAAGCAAAACATCTTCAAAGAAAAAAAAATCCAGTTGCCTTTTGAAAAAGCACCTTTGGGGCATTATTGATAGTGATTTATTTTTTAATACATCATTATTTGGATAATGTGTTTTTTCCTTCACAAGTTCAAATGGAGGAAATAAGATAATGGCATGAAAAATTTGAAGAAGAAATCTACTACTTGAACTTGTAGTGACTTCTTGGACACATCTATTTAGTTGTCTTGGTAACTATGTGTAGTTCTAGTTCCCTGGAGGTTTCTTATCCAATTACTAATAAATTCTCAACCTGCCTAGATTCAGAGTCTAAACAAGTCAGCTAGGTATGATCACTTGTTGAGGAAAAAAACCCTCATAAAACCAATAATTAAGTTAATAACATGTGTCTGCTGTGTATTGTTGAATGCAAGTTGTTTGTCTACCTACCCAATATCTATCATATACAATGTTTGACATGGTATGTATTTTAACTATATCTTTATTCCTCAGCATGCTGTACAAGCAGAATCTACAGTTTGTGATTTATTAAAACATAATTAAAATAACCTTATATAGAAATTAATTAAGTTTGTTTAGAAAAACTCAACAAAGCAAACCATGCATTCACATGATGTGTGAACTCAGTGTCTTTTTAAAAAAATATTGTGGTTTCCATATAAAATAAGATCAGAAGTTCAGGGATCTTTAAAAGCTACAGAAATTTATTGATCTTTATTTATTTTTTTCCTATCTATATAGTGGGAATCAAAAGCTTACAAAAATAATTTCTGTTATTACTGCTACATTCTTAAGCTATTTATACAGAATTATATAGTGTTTTCATGTTTTTTTAACAATTCACTGCCCTATGTATAACTAGCCAACTAGCCAAGTCTTGTATGTGCCATCATAGAAAAAAATGTCAAGAATTTATTTAATTAATTATCAGATAAATTTATATGAATGTCCAACTCAACATAATGACTGTGGGCAGCTTACAAAATTCAAAATACACAATAAAATTCATAAAATACATTATTATATCAATTTATCCAGGATATAGATTTGTCACTAATATTTTAGTGATAGACAATTACAAAAAATGGAATTGGTTACTATTGTGGTGACAACTCACTAGTAAAAGAGACACTAGGTGTTTCATCAAACAGTGTAAAGATACATGTAATAGGGTTCCATCAATGAACCCTAAAGTTCAGATAATTTTGATTTTTACCCTGCAATTCCATTTCACGCAGTCTGATATTACCATGTTGGCTACACAGACTCTTAAGTAGGGCTTATTTTTGGGTGGGTGGGTGGGTTGTAGTCTTATATTAGGCACACATGTAAAACATGCTAAGGCTTATTTTTTGAATAGGTCTTATTTTCAGGAAAATGGGGTAGTATAGTTCTGGGTTTACTTTGCTACGTACATGGCAAATATATATTTTATATTATAATATTACACATCTCTCCACTGCTGGTTGAATGATTGTGCAGTGAAGAATATGACAGTCGTACAGACAGACAGACACACACACACACACCTTTTGCCTTATAATTTGTACAAAAACTTTTATGGATTTCACAGATGCCTCATAATTAAGTACAAACGGACTTCACCAAAACTTCTTTCTTTCATTCCCTTTTATTACAGAAATAAATTTCTTTTATTTTAAATTGAACATGAATACTTGGGGGAGAAAACCATACGTGAAGAAGACTTTTAGAACAAATGCAATCACTATATAAGCTATGCCATAAATATAAAGAAGTATGGTAGTCAATCAGGGATATTCTGAAACCTGTTGTGGTTTAAGAGCAATTTGTATGTGGATTTCTTCAGTCCTAGCTAAATACTTAAACTATTACATCATCCATTACAAATGGATGATCTGTGCTATTGATGCATTCTGTGCTATTGATACATTCCAGATTTTAATTTTATCTGTGATATTGAACAGGAGGTTGGAATGATAACAGGAGAGAGATTAAATAATTCTGAACTTGAAAGGATATATGGATGGATAATTTAAAGGTATAATTCAGCTTTGTGTATGAAATGTGTTCCCTTTCTAAGAGGCTGTGGATGAATATGCTTCTTCTACCTGGGCACCCAAGCTTCAACTTCTAAATTCCCCAAACAATGTGGCCATTAGTGAAAATATTGTGTCAAGTTTGAAGAATAGTGGTTCAAGTTCAAAGTACATTGTTTTGTTCAATATTGCACAAACAACACATAGGTTATACAATACACTAAGAAAACCACAGAGTTCTTACACTGAATTTGTTACTTTTAAAAGGAGGTAGATTGCTGCCTCCTTTTTTAGTTTAATCTGATATTGTATTAGGGTAGTTGAGTCATGGTTTCAGGCTCCAGCTCTGCTTGGGGGAAAAGAATTAAACCCTCTTTAGTAATTATACTTGTAAAAAAATATTTCTAGGAGGATTGAGTTCTGTTGGTTGTTATTGATTTATTACATTACCTACCATTCAATAAGTAAGTTCTCCCATTCCACTTTCATAGACCCATTTTGATGGAGCTAGTCCATGATAGTTTGTTGATGATACAAAAAAGAAAGTGATATAGTTGCCAGAAGGAAGAGTCTATTATCTTGCTTTCTTCCCTTCCCAGCCTGGGGTGGGAACCATTATCTGCATATTTTCCAGGAAGGGCCCAGGCTGGCATTATGCATCCTGCCCTGTTGCAATTATTACCTGGTCTAAAGGTTTCAGGAGATCTTTCTGAAAGTCACAACTAGTGCAAGTCAATTTAATGCAGATAACTACAGGTAGTCCTCAAGTTATAAGAGTTTATTTAGTGACCATTTGAAGTTACAACAGCACTGCAATAAGTGACTCATGTCCATACGACTGTTGCAATAGTCATGTGATCAAAATTCAGATGCTAGGCAACTGACTCATATTTATGATAGTTGCAATGTCCTGTGATCATGTGATAATCTTTTGTGATGTTCTGACAAAAAGAGTCAATGGGGAAGCCACATTCACTTAACAACAGCATTACTAACTTAACAACTGCAGTGATTCACTTAAAAATAACCATGGCAAGATAAGTCATAAAATGGGGCAAAATTCACCTAACAACTGTCTCAGTAATAAAATATTTGGGCTCAAACATGTTTCTAAGTCATGGGCTATTTATAGTCAAGATTCATTGTAGCTTTTCTGATTGAATCTGCCCTCAGGACACTTCTCAGTTTCTCAAATACACCCTACTTTTCTATAGGTGCAAGTTTAATGGTAGGGAATCTATAGACATCCAGCCTGCTGTATCACTTTTTCCAGAAGCCCCAATGATAGTGTTGCCAATGGCAAAGAATTGTAGGTTTACAGCTATTGGAGAACCTCATCTAACAGCCTCTCTCTGACTAATAATCTGATAAACATATAAGCCAAAATGGCAAAATAGATATTCAAAATCTTAGCAATTCCATCTGAATACCAGTTTCTGCAGGCAAAGAAAAAGCCTTCATTACGCTCCCTGAATAACTGAAATGTTTGCTTCTCAGAAGGTCCAGCATCGCTCTTAAAATGCTTGAGCAAGACCTCAAAGTTATGCAAAGTACCACTAATGTCATCATAGGTTTAATTCTCATAGATTAATTCTGGACAGATGAGAAGATTGCTTGAGATCTAATAATATAAAAATGCCCACTTCAATTGTTTTCTTTGCAAAACTCCCATTTAGATGTTTTTCTCCATCCCTTTCTGACTGCTTATTCCCACTTTCTGATCTGGATATCATCTACCTTAGCCCATCTGAATCCAGTCTCCTCCTCCCAGTTCTTCAAAATTCAATTCTTCCCTGCTGACTCTCAACAGTTATTTAACTGGTGCAAATTGCAATCTTATTTGTATCAGCAAGGGCTAATATTCTGCAGTCCCCAAATTACTCTTCTTGTCTTGTCATGGTTTTCCCGTTTTTATGTCTTCCTTATTCATGAGCAGATTCTTTCTGTGTTTTGATACTTGGTTTCTTATTTCTTTTTTCTTTCTCTTTATGTTGTCCCTTTCTACTGTAGGTTAATTTTTCCTTTTTATTCCTTTTTGTACCTATTGTATTGACATAGTCTTACACTTCTGTTCTTTTCCTTTATCCACCCCATTCTTGTGTGTGTGTGTGTTATACTCACAACTTTTTATAACTATTCCTAATTGTTTTCACATCTTTCATTTCTACACTTTGTGACAAGCAATCTTGTCTACTTTCTAGATGTTCCCAATTCAGAATTCCTTAGAGACTCCATGCTGTCTTACCAGTAGTAATTTTTATCACTTGTCTACTTCAGTTTTACCTTTGTATTTTGAGGAATTTATTTCCTCCTTTTGAATTCTAGTTTACAGTCCTATGAAACCACATCCTTAATGCCCAATCTAACCTTTTTCTTCTCATAGCAAACTCCTACCAGTTTGCACCAGACCCTTAACTTTCGTTCTAAACTGCTTCTAATATTGCCATGAGATTCCTTCTCCCTTTCTTCAGGAATACACACTAAACAGTTTTTAAACTTTCTTCCAGGTGGGATATAGCTAGCTAGATTCTAGGTTTTTCAAATCCTGTATATAAATCTATTTAGTGTTTTGAACCACCTTCATTGATCAGATCAGATTTCTAATCTCAGTAATGCTCGTTTGGACATACAGAATGCTTCCAACATATGTGGTTGTCATTTTTAAAATTCAAGTAGTAAAGTTGGTTTTGTCTGTTCCTAATGGCAGAATTTTTCCTTTTGTGGATACTGCAGGAGGTAGGTGGAATTGCTTCTTATGGCTCTTCTTTGACAGCAGGGATGCTTAAAGTCTCAGTAAAAGAGCTGCCTCTAAGGGAGCCAGAATGTCAAACACAGAACATTTCTGTGTTAAAAGAGTAGCTACATATATTAGTTTACTTATATGAAAGGGTTTTTTTTTTGCAGAGCTAAGAATGGATTTGCACAGCAAAGAGTGGTTCATTTCTATTAGAAAAAACATTATTTTTCAGCTAAGCATTTGCTCAAGTGTTTTTAATTCTAAAGCAATCTTCCTTCCCTTTTTTGGAAAAGTGCACAAATCTCTGCACCTCAGGATTCTAAGAAAAAAGAAAACAAAAACAAAATAGAGCAAGATGTCTAAATAAGCATCACCTAAGCATCATTTATAAAAAGGAAGACATGTTATTATTCTTATGCAGCATGAGTATTTATTGCACCATAGGTATTGTCACTTTCAAGTAGGTTTTATTCCCCCCCCCTCCAAGTTCTAATCCTCTGCCTTTAATATTAAACTGAAATTGATTGGATGTGACTGATGAGAATTGGGGTCAGCAGATTTGTACAATATGTTTAAGATGTAGTTACAATAAAGTGAGTGATTGGAAATACCAGCAAACAATAAAAAACATGTCGCTATTTTTTTAGTCATCTGTTTGAAAGCAGTTCTCGGTAATAGCCTACAGATTCATTGCTGATACATTACGGTGGTTGAGTATGTCCTTGCACAGTTGCCCCTTCTTATCTTTATATTGGTTCCAGAATAGCAATTCAGAAAATAAACGCAGAAATGATTCCTATTGTGAAGAACACAGACCCAATAGGGAAGTCAGAAATTATTCTTTTAGTAAAATGGAAAGGGAAAAAAAACACTGGAACTATTATCACAAAGAGTGTTTTCCCAAGCAACCTGTTTACAGTGCATGCCTTACATTAAATGGTGACATTTTAAAATCTATCACTATTACAAAGACCATCTAAAACCCTCTCCCCTAAAATGGATTTTCACATTCAGGTCATGCCATGTTCATCTTTGAAGACAGTGGCGAGGATTTGGTTTGCACTGCCCCTCTGCACTTGTTATGGGCTTTAAAATCTCTCAGCAGTGCAATTAAACACAAAGCAGATACCAATCAAATAAAACTCCAGATGTCCTGCCCAGCAGGTGAGAGAATCTAGGAAATGTTACCTTAAGAACTTAGTATTTATTTCTGGTCTGATGTGAGGTCCACTAAGGTTGAAGCTTCTTGCCTGTAGCATTTCTCTCCTCCTCCTCCTCCTCCTCCTCCTCCTCTATAGTCAGAACATAGCTAAATGGACTTGTGCACCATTACAGATGCTATTTTTATTACTTGCACTTTAAACATAAATTTTTACATTCTTCAACAGAATGACCATTTCCCTCCCAAGAAATGCACATGGCTATCCAGGGCTTTTTTAAATTCTGAAGAGGCCTGAAGGAAAAATGTTCATTTAGTATTAGCACCAGCGTTACCATTATCCCGACTTTTTTTTTTCACTGCGTCTTATAGCAAGGTGATTCTTCCCCACCCCCCCCGCCACCATGTTTTGTCCATTAAGATCAATGGTCCAGTAAATGGGAGTGTGTGGGGAAGCCTCACATAACTTTTGTCTATTTGAACTTTGACAGTTGAGCTTTATTATTTGGAATGGAAAATGTTGATCCATCTGATCGTTTCAAACAAAGAACCATAATTTGAATTAACCACTGTATTTTCAACAATCCTGCTTCTTCGCTTTTAATAGCAATCTTGAGACCAAATGTAAACATTTAATCAAAGGTCATAAAACACTGATAGCTTGCTTGTTTGTTGAAAATAAGCCATGCTAGGACTGTGGTTATTTTCCCATCCATATGCTTTGCTTTTAGTTCAACCACCTCCAAGGATTTAATCCTTAAATTGGGGTGGGAGTGGCAAGTACAGCTGCCAAAGAAAAGATATGCTGAATATTATCCCACTCACACTCTGTTTTTCTGCAACAAAGCAAATTGCTACAGCTGCTTTTCTTCTAAATATATAGATAAACATATGTATAAACATACATATTTCATTTCTTCCTCCCCCCACCCCAAAAGCATAGTCTCTCAAAAACCAAGCTGATAATAAAGGCATAAAAACTGAACTTGGGAAGTATGTGTGTGTGTGTGTGGGGGGGAGAAATATGTCCACCCATCCCATCCTATTAGTTTCCTACAGGCTTTGGGCCTGTTTCCCTCCCACCCAGGGATGTTCAGGCCTGTTCTAGCATGTAAGAAACCTATCAGGTTCCCGCAAGCCTTGAGCTCAGCCACTGAGGGACTTGGCCTGCTCCTTGGTCAGCTCTGGGGCGCAGCAGCACCAACTTAACTTTTTGTTCTTTGCAGCCTCTGAGAAAGGTTCAGGGCTGATGTGAAGTTCAGATTTCCTACAGAGCCAGACTCATGGCTACCTCATGGTAGCTTTGCAAGCAGGTGTTGTTCTCATGATCCTGTAGAGCAGGAATGGGCAATTAATTTTGCCAAGGAGCCAGATGAGAAACTGGAATTGTTGGGAAGGACTGAACAAATAGGGCTGTGAATGAGTGTAGGTACACACACATGCACATCTGTAATTTAAAAAAATCACCTACCATTTGCCTGCAAAATAAAAGCAATGGAATTGTATTGTGTGCATGGCATACATTTATTTGATTTCTAATTTCCAATTGATCTTGTGTGGGCGGCCAAAGGGCCAGATATAGTCCAAGGGCTGTAAAATGCTCAGGTCTGCTATAGAGGAGGCTCTGTTCTGTTTTGTTTTATTTAAATAACTATAAAAGGGATTTATACTGAATTGACTTGAAGGATGATTTTCACTAATAAAGCAGGTGAGGTTGAGATGGGTGGCTATAGAAAATGAATGAATGAATGTTGTGCATGAGATTAAACATAATATCATATCATCATGACCACCACCCATATATATAACATAGTTTTCTTAAACTACTTAAAATTCATAGAGAGAAAGCTCTATCAAGGGGGGAAAAATCTAGTTACCAGACATGATGTGATTCTACCCATTTGACATCATGGTCCTATCCATTGCAACCCACACACTTTCTGTTAAGTTTGAGCAATGAGAGGCTGAACCAGAGCATGAGTGCAACAGTACTTTATTTTACAAATAAAGGGCTGACCGTGCTTGCCAAGCCTGGAACTGGCTCGCAGCAATCAGCAACCAGTTGGACCCCGCAGCCTGCTTTTATAGCTGGCTGCTGGGGAGAACCAACCAATGGGAATGGGGGAATATCGCCCACACAAAGTGAGTGGACCTGAGTGAGAACTCCTAGAGTCCTCAGGACATAACACCCCTTCCCCCCAGATGCGAACACGCATAGTCCTTGAGGTAGATGGGGGGTTTGTGTTGGCGCCCGGAGCGGCGCAACTCGGGAACATTGTCTGACTGTTCGGTATCAGTCTGTGACGGTTGAGCTGGCATAGTGTCGCCAACACTCTCTCTGGCCTGGGCATCCTCGGAAACCACCGGGTTGGTTTCTGGGGTCGAGCTCTCGTGGGTTGGATCCGGTTGGTCAACTCTCTGGGCGCTGTTGTCCGAGTTTGGGCTGACCGGAACGACCGCTGGCGCAGACTGGTCACTGGGTGCGGTGTGGCTGGGTGGCGGATGAGGCGGTTCCCCTTTGACTGGAGACTCTGGATTCTTGTTTGCGAGGTTGCTGAGGCGCCTTCTGAGTTGGTCTATGTGTCTCCTCCAGACGCGACCATCCTCCAGCCTGACTCTATACGATCTCGGCCCGGTGACGCGATGACTTCGCCCGGAATCCAAAGTGGGTCCCCAGCGAAATTCCTTGCGAATATCGGCTCCTGTAACATAAAATGTCTAACCCCAAGTGGAAGCGAGGGAGAGTCAGGGCAGTATTGTGGGTGCAGTCTATCTAATACAGTCCTCAGGCGCCGGCCCATCAGAAGTTCCGCTGGGGACTTATTGGTGACTGCACAGGGGTTGAGTGCTGGCTCATCAGGAACCGTGAGAGTTTGTGGTGCCAGTCATCTCTGCCAAACCTAGCGAGGGCCTCTTTGGTGGTCCTGACGGCCCTTTCAGCCAACCCATTACTGGCAGGGTGAAATGGGGCTGTGAAAATGTGGCGAATGCCTAGGTTGGCTGCAAAACGGCTGAATTCTACTGATGCGAACTGTGGGCCATTATCGGAGACCAAGGAGTCGGGTAGTCCATGTGTAACGAACAGGCGCATTAACACGTTGGTGATTGCTAGTGTGGTGGTCGTGGATAGCTGTGCCACGTCTATCCATTTGGAATAAGCGTCCACGACCACTAGGAACATCTTTCCATGCACGGGGCCGGCCAGATCGATATGGATTCTAGACCAAGGGGCGCTGGCGCTCTCCCATCTGGTAGGGGTGGCGATGGGGGGAGCAGGACGGGATTCCTGGCAAATGCTGCAGGAACTTACCCAATTGACAATGTCCTCGTCTAGACCCGGCCACCACACGTAGCTGCGTGCCAACGCCTTCATTCTCACAATGCCGGGGTGTCCCTCGTGCAACGCCTCCAGGACTCGGGTACGCAGCGAGGTCGGAATGACCACTCGAGTGCCCCACAGTAGACAACCCTGCAAACTGGACAGCTCCTGCATGCGAGTCTTAAAGGGTGCGAATTTGTTATCAACATTGCCTCCCGGCCACCTCCTCACCCAGTCGAGCACCTGGGCGGCGTTTGGTCTGCCTTGGTTTTGGCGGCGATGTCAAGGGCGGTGATGGGCAGGTCCAACTGGGTGATTTCAAAAATGGCATTGACAGGAGCTGGGTCTTCAGCCGGAGCGGGTAAGGGGCAGCGACTGAGCGCGTCAGCGTGGGATAGAGTTTTGCCCGGGCGGTGGATAAGTTTGTATGAGTAGGCCGCTAGGAAAAGTGTCCACCTTGTCATCCGAGGGGAGAGGACTTGAGGTGTCTGCTTGTCGCCGGCCAGTAGGCCCAGGAGGGGCTTATGGTCGGTGACCAGTTCGAAGAAGTGGCCAAAAAGGAATTCGTGAAACTTTTTCACGGCTGCAACAGCTGCTAGGGCTTCCTTGTCTATTTGGCTGTAATTTCGCTCCGTGGCCGAGAGCGTCCTGGAGAAAAAGGCGATGGGGGCCTCGGCGCCATTGGCGAGTTGGTGACTAAGGACCGCCCCAATTCCAAAAGGGGATGCGTCTGCTGCCAGTACTAAAGGAAGGTTGGGGTCGAATTGGATGAGCACTGCCTCTGACGTAAGTAGTGATTTGACGGCGTTAAACGCCTGGTCTTCTTTGTGCCCCCAGTGCCACGGTGACTTTTTGTCTAGTAATCTGTGTAGGGGTTCGGCTACTGAGGCTTTATGGGGCAAAAAGGATGCATAAAAGTTTAGGAGCCCCAAGAAAGCTTGTAGCTCCGTTTTGGAGGTCGGTGTGGGAACTTCGTGGATCGCCCTGACCTTGGACTCCAGGGGGTGAATGCCAGAGGCGTCAATTTTATAACCCAGAAAGTCCACCTGTCTAGTGGCAATGGCGCATTTTTCTTTCTTTAACTTGAGGCCATGCTGTCTGAACCTCTCTAACACTGCTCGCACTCTCTGGAAGAGTTGGGGTCTGTCCCTGGCCGAGACCAAGATGTCGTTGAAGTAGGGTACTACACCAGGGAGGCCCTGTAAAATCCGCTCCATGAGGGATTGAAAAATACCCGGGGCAACACTTACGCCAAATTGGAGACGCTTGCATCGGAAGGCACCCCTGTGAGTGACGATGGTCTGAAGTTCCGCTGTTTGGTTATCAACAGGGAACTGTTGATATGCTTGAGACATGTCCAATTTAGCAAAAATACTGCCCGGTTCGAATGTGTGCAATAAGTGCTGAATGACGGGCACGGGGTAGGCGCTAACTTGTAAATATTTATTGATTGTTGTCTTGTAGTCCGAGCAAATTCTCAGGCTACCATCTTTTTTGAGGGGTGTGACAATGGGCGTCTCCCACTTGGCGAAATCTGTTGGCTCAATGACCCCTTGTTTTAGTAGTTTATCCAATTCAGCGTCTAGTTTTGGTCGAATAGCAAATGGAACTCTACGTGGTTTTAATCTGATTGGGACTGCCTGGGGGTCAACGGTGAACGAGATGGGGGTTCCATTATAACACCCCAGCTCCTCGCTGAACACATCTGCGTAGTCAGCGAATAAGGAGTCAGTGTCTGAGGTTGAGACAGCATGGACTCCTGTTAACCCTAGGCCGAGGTGGGGAAACCAATCGAGCCCCAATAAGGTGGGTAGATTGCCGTTAACTACCACTAGAGGTAGGTGGCCTTTAAAAGCTTTAAAACTGACAAAGAACTTGCCTCTGCCGATCACGGGAATGGCCTTCCCCTGGTAGTCCTTCAGACCGAACTGGCATCTCTGAAGCCGGGTAGTAGATAGGCTGGGGTGGAGTCTCTTGAGGGTGTTCCACGAGATTATTGAGAGCGCTGACCCTGTGTCCACCTCCATGTGGCACGGTTTACCTTCTAGGGAAACGGAGAGAGAAATTTTACTAACAGTGTGGCAAGTACGCCTGGCAAGGCGGTGCGTGCGACAGTTTAATACTTGCCTCTGTGGTCCCGAGTGCGAGGACGGGGTCTGTGTGCAGCGCTTTGGGGGCTTGGCAGACTCTGCAATGTGCCCCTCTTATGGCAGTTGTTGCAAACGGCTCCTTTAAACTTGCAGGTGGCCCTTTGATGTGATCCCCACAGGCTAGGCACAGCGTGATGTGCTTGGGTGGACCGGTGTATTCTTGTTTGGCCCCTACCTGCGACCGTCTGTCATTGGTGAGGCGATGGACATCGTTCTCATCATTGTGGGTTTCCTCCGCTTCCACCTCTTCGGAATGGACTGGGAACGATGCTAGCTTGGCACTTGGGCCCTGAATTTCGGTGGCTGAGTTCATTGCTAGCTCGGCTGCTAGGGCCTTCTCTACTGCTTGCGCAAGGTTGAGGTCTTTTTTGGCTAGCAGTCGCCTCTGTAGGTTGAGATCCTTGACCCCACAAACTAATTGATCGAGGAGCATGTCCTCCAGGTATGTTCCAAACCCGCAGTGCAGGGCTGCTGTTCTGAGGGCGGCCATATATTGATTGATGGTCTCCTTACTTGATTGCTTCCTCATACGGAACGTGAACCTCCTGGCGATTTGTGAAGGCCTGGGAGCGTAGTGGTTAGTGAGGATCTCAAGCAACTCGGACCACGGAACGTTTTTCAATTCTCTCGGCGCTACGAGTGCTGCGGCGGTATCGTAAACGGTGGCTCCGCAGTAGATTAGGAAATAGGATTTTTTCCGATGCTCTCCCGCATCCGCCAGGCCGACCGCATCGATGTAATGATTGAAACGGTTCTTATACGATTCCCACTTCTCTTCGTCTGGTTTAAACGCTGGTAATACTGGGTTGGAACTCATGGTGCTGGAACGGCTGGGCTACCTGCGGAAAAATCTCTCTGGGACTACGAGCGCTCGTGAGTTACTAGTGATATCAGCTCTGGAGAGGTTTTTTGCTAACCTCTCTTTCTCTCTCTGGGTTACCACGTTGGCTGCCAGCCGTTGGAGGTGTCTGGATTCGCGCCAAAAAAAGTGGGCGTTAGTGACTCTCTACAGCGCTGTGCTGTGATTCCTACTGGTTCGAAATTCAAATGACACCCGTTTGAATTTCGCGCCAAATGCAGAGCGGCTGCGGCTCGCAGCGCTTCACTTTCCCGTGAAGCGGGCTAACAAGCGGCTACAGACGCTTCTAACTTTTGACTCAGACCGCTTTCTCTGGCTGAGGATCTGCGTTTGCTCTTTTTGATCGCTCGTTTAGTTAGCTGACCGCTCTCTCTGGCTGCGGATCAGCGTTCCCCTTATCGCCAGCCGATCGCTCTCTCTGGGCTGCGGATCGGTGGCTAGTGACTCAGCGGTTGCAAGGTGCATCTGGTAGCCATCCCACCTTCGTCGCCAGTGTTAAGTTTGAGCAATGAGAGGCTGAACCAGAGCATGAGTGCAACAGTACTTTATTTTACAAATAAAGGGCTGACCGTGCTTGCCAAGCCTGGAACTGGCTCGCAGCAATCAGCAACCAGTTGGACCCCGCAGCCTGCTTTTATAGCTGGCTGCTGGGGAGAACCAACCAATGGGAATGGGGGAATATCGCCCACACAAAGTGAGTGGACCTGAGTGAGAACTCCTAGAGTCCTCAGGACATAACACTTTCCTCTAAATATTAACTGAGGTCACACTTCTCGTTGTTGGAAAATTCATATTGGACTAGGTTAACTAATAGGAAATCTGAATAGGTGGCAACTGTTTGAAGAGCATATAAAAATATTCTGTGGAAATGTGGTAAAAATGTCCTGGAAGTGAATACCTGTTCATAAAGGCCTAAAATACAAAAGCAAATGGTTTGTTAGGACTGATAATGCTAACTATTATATCTACTTTAATGGATGCTTCTGGTCCTTTGTCAAGTTGTTTTTTGTTTTGTTCTTCATTGATTTCAGCTGATACAAGATCTGAAGATCAGTTTTCCTAACATAGTTTTCTGCTATGTCTTGCTGATGCATCCTAGGGAAAAAGCTTTTAGCAGGATGAACATATCAAAGTCAAAAGCTGGTCATAACAGTTAACACAGTTAGATTTCTTCAGATAATATACATTTTCCTTTTAGCTCAAAACAAAATGTGATTTACATTATGATATGTGATATTAAGCATTAAGAAAAAGACCTTGTGTAATATCTGTCCTTATAACTTGATTCTGAGAGGGGCAGAAAAATGTTTCCCTTGTATATTTTGCAATATTTAAGGTGAATTAACTGATGACTCTCACCTTGCTTAGATGATACTTAAATATTAGATTCTTGGATTATCCAGACATTCTGTCTAATGGACAAGATATGTTGAAAGATGTTTAAAAACATGCTTAAATTGTGTCATAAATGTATAATGGGTATATTTCTGCAGGACGGACAAGTGGCAAATTGGCATTTTTTTTAAATATAAGGCACTCCTTTTTTATATGTGTTTGTGACATAAGCACACATATAAAAGGGATTCAATGTGAATCATGATTCTGTGTCTACCATCCCATATCTTTCTACAAACATGCCTTTGATACCACTAAATATTATTCTGGTTAGAATGCTTTACTGTACTTTCTTGAACGTATGTCTCATTGAAATTGATGAAATGTGTTTCCATATAAAAATGCTCAGAATTAACCTCAAGGGTATGCTTTTAACGGTCATTACATTTGTAGTGGATAGATAAGTTCCATTTGCTCCAAAATCTACTACGCTTGGGCAAGACATCCAGCTGGCCAATACACAGTTTATTAGGATTCAACAACTTTGCTTTTGGGGTACAACTTTCTTAATAACCAGGACCCAGGTTTAATTAAGCTGAAAATATAATGTAAAAGAGAGAATGAAACAGGGCAGCAAGAGAGGCAAGAGAGGAAATTTTGGAATGTGATTCAGAAGATTCCACTATAGATTTCACTATAGATTCCACAGCTTCCACTATAAAAAGAAGTAGGCTGATTCCTTTGGAAAATGAATGTGAGTGAAGGACTCTGAATCCATACCAGAAGCTTCTAAAATATATGAATTTATACAGTTAAATTAAAAATTTGTGAGAAACAAGGTTTATCCAAGTTTACCTGTGAGAAACAATGCTCATCTGAATCACACAGTAACAGGGATCAGTATACTAAGACACAGTCTGGATGTTATTTCTATAGTTTGTTCTGTTTGTTTCTGGTAATTGTTTTTAGTTCTGTGTATATAAAGTGATTTGTATAGTGAGTAACCATTTTTTTCCATCTCCAGCTTTAAGCCTACCATGGAACTTTGTCCTATCTCTCAGTATAAGAGATGTCAGGACTCCAACAAATCCACCCCCATTCAAATCATAAGTCTCCATAAGATAAGGAGTATCTTTTTAGTTGACAGGAGACTGATATTGGAGATACTGTTTCTGATCTTCTCATTGCTGTAATCTTGTAGTCTTATTTTAATCTTCATTTATGTGGACTACTTAATGTGTCTGATTACTTATTGGGAAGTATTACATTTTCCTAGTTTTAATTTTTAATGAAATTGATTTTTCAAATACACTTTATTTCCTCCTAAGAAATAGTAAGAATCTTTCTCTTTGGTTTGAAAACCAATAAAACTATCAAGCAGTTGTAACCAAGGCAGGAAGGTGGAAAACAATGTGGAAAACCCAGAGGATTTCTGTGAGAAGAGGATGAAGCCACCCAACTATATTCTCAGTTGTCACTACAATATTACAGTGCCAAAACAATCTCCACATTTTTCTACTTCTGCTGCAATGTTGTATCAAACACAAAAAAGGAGGAGTTTCCATTACAACATCACAACATGTACTTTAATATTCAGAAGCACTTTGTTGGATTATTTATGTTGATCTATTTCTTGTGAGCCATTAGTGAGTTGGCATTTTTGTATGATATCTCTAGATTATTGCTTGATCCATTAATATTTTGATATTCATTGTAATCCTAAGTATATTTCCTTGAAAAAAGTCAGAAACCAATGCAACTTATTTCTGAACAAACATTCCTGGGATCAAGCACTAAGTTTTAAAATGTAAGATGTTATATTTTATATTATTGAAGATATGAGTTTGTTGTATAATCACTGACTTTGCGTCTGTAATTTTTATCTCCATTTATTGCACACCTAAAGACAATGCTATCCTATATCTAATAATTTTATATTTAATAATAATTTTAAATCAAAAGTTGAATGCATTTTACATTTGTAATTAAAACAAAAAAGTTGGAAGTTATCCTGTCCCTTTTTTCCCCCATTATTCTCTTCATTTCCCCTTCCCTATTTTTACCTTTTTAATTCCTATTTTCTTTATCTTTTATACAATTTTTTAAAATAAAAAGAATGGTTTCATTGGTTTTCTTGCAAATTATATAGTGTTAGACTTTATGATCCCAGTAGTCTCTTGAAACTCTTCTATGAGTCTCTGATTTTATTGTGTTGAGATAATGTGCAAACCACTAAACGGAAAATAAGAATTAGGCTAGGCACCTCCTGACAGAGTTGTCTATCTTTAACACAGGTAGTCTTCAACTTACGACCACAATTGTCCACAAAATTTATGTTGCTGAGTGAAACATTAGTTAAGTGAATTTTGCCCCATTTTATGATCTTTCTTGCCATAGTTGTTAAATGAAGCATTGGAGTTGCTAAGTGAGTAACATAGTTATTAAGTAAATCTGGTTTCCCCATCGACTTTGCTGGTTAGAAGATCACAAAAGGGGATGATATGACCCCAAGACACTGCAAATCTGAGCCACTTGTCAAATGTCTGAATTTTGATCATATGATCCTGGGGATGCTGGAATGGTCATACCAGTGGCGGGATTCTTTTTTTTTTTTTACAACCAGTTCTGTGAGTGTGGCTTGGGCATGGCAGGGGAAGGATACAGTAAAATCTCCAGTCAGAGGTGATATTTGCCGGTTCTCCGAACTACTCAAAATTTCCACTACTGGTTCTCCAGAACTGGTCAGAACCTGCTGAATACCACCTCTGGCATACATTTTCAAAACTGTCATAAGTCACTTTTTTTCAGTACTGTTATAACTTTGAGCAGCCACTAAACAAACTGCTGCAAGTCAAGGGCTATCCATATGCAAAACTTGATAAAATTTATGCTATCTGCTAATCCCTTTGCTTATTATGAGCTTGATCAAGAAGGAAAAAGAACGGCATTGTTAGGTCTCTCAAGATTCGATTCAATTAAAAAGTAGTTTGTTTTATCTTCTCTGGTAAATGCCTTTGGAGGCTAAGTAAAGTCAGAGGTACATAGTGCTACCTTTTTGTCTGTATCTCATCATCAAATGATTTTCATTTTGCTCTCTGAATAAAATATGAAGGTAATAGATAAAGCTTATGCTTCACTACCAAAAGTATTCAAACCAATATTTATGACTAGTAAAAGAAGAGAGTAAATGAAATCATCTTCGTATTAGCATTTGCAAATAAAACTTACATTTTAGATATCTTTTGATTTTTCAGAATATTTAGATTTCTTTTGAGAAATGAAGTTAAAAGAAAAAAATATGTTGTGATCCGGGGAAAAAAAAGGTAATCTTTTAAAACTTTCAAAAGATAACCAAATTATTTTTGTTTATTTAAGAGAGGGTAGCTGGAATACACTTACATTTAATTTGCTTATACGGAAAAAAAAAAACATAAAACTGAAATATTAGCAAGCACTAAGCCTGGAGAAAAAATTTTCCTTTCTTACTAACACTTTTTATTCCATGGAGTCGTGGGTTAGGATTTAATTATTTTTAGCTACTGAGCAATGTCTTTTGCCAGCTAGTCAAATGTTCAGGAATTAAGTGTGCACTTCTCTTGTTAAGGACAATGATGCGACAATGCAGTGAGCTGTGCATAAGTAGACATTGCAGAATGTATTAATACAGACGGTTTTTGGAAGAGTCACACCAGTAAATCTTAGTGCTCAATGTGTTTCAAAGAATGTTGGATTACCACTGTTAATGCTTCACTTAAATATCTACCTGTATCATGTAGCTACTCTGAATTATGGCCATAATTACAGTAGTTTGTTTCATGCATAAATTCAAGGAGGAGCCTACCGATCTAGTGCAAACAGCAATTTTTTAAATCAATAACCAAGATGTTTATAAATTTCAATTTATAAGTTCAATAGGTTTCTGCTCTTTTAACCGAAACATCTGCATTTTGGGCAATCAAATTAATTATCTACAATTATACTACAAACCAGTAAGTATTCAAGAACTATTATCCCAATTATTAGGGATTATGTCAAAAATAATAATAAAAATGTTTATTCCAATAGTAAAAAACACAAGGAAAAAACCCAAGGTAACAATTTGATTTGATTTGATTTATGTGATTTGTCAATCGCTTACAAGATAATAGGTATAAGTATAAACATAGTTATGAATACATGAAATGGATACATAAAAGAAAAATAAAAGAAACAATAGGACAGGGATGGTAGGCTGGTTGGTGCACTTATACATGCCCCCTACAGACCTCTCAGGAAAGGGTAGACAGTCAATAGTAGACAGTCTAAGGTTACAGTTTTTGGGGTTTGGGGAAGAAACCAGAGTCAGGTAGAGTATTCCAGAAATTGACCAGTCTGTTGCTGAAGTTGTATTTCCTGCAATCAAGCTTTGTGCGATTAACGTTGAGTTTGTATCTATTGTTTGCTCTTGTATTGTTATGGTTGATGCTGAAGTATTCATTGACAGTTAGAACATTGCAATGTATGATTTTATATACTATACTTAGATCAGACCGAAGACGGCATAGTTCTAGGTTTTCTAGGTCTAGAATTTCAAGTCTGGTGGCATAAGGTATTCTGCAACGAGTAGAGGAGTGGAGAACTCTTCTTGTAAAATATATCTGGACTTTTTCAACTGTGTTAATATCAGAAATGTAATGTAGATTCCAGACTGATGAGTTGTATTCGAGTATTGGTCTAGCAAATGTTTTGTATGCTCTAGTTAATAGTGTAATATTACCAGGGAAAAAGCTACGTAGGATTAGGTTAACAACTCTTAATGCCTTTTTGGCTATGTAGTTACAGTGGGCTCTAGCACTTAAATCATTAGAGATGAGTACTCCAAGGTCCATGACAAAGTTTGGATCATCAACAATGTCTTGACTATTCAACTTGTATTTTATTTTCTGATTTTTGTTTTGCCAGTATGTAAGACAGAACATTTATTTGTTGAAATTTGAAGTTGCCATTTGTTTGACCATTCTGATACATAGTTGAGGTCTTTTTAAAGGATAGCAGTATTGTCTGTGGTGTTGAATAGCTTTATATCATCAGCAAAGAGAAAGCAGTTGCTCTTAATATGATCACAGAGGTCATTTATGTAGAGTATGAAAAGAGTTGGTCCTAGAACCACTGCCTTGGGGGACATCACTGTTGACAGGTACAGAGTTTGATAGGATGTGTCCAATTTTGATGATTTGTTGTCTGTTTGACAGGAATGCTCCTATCCAGTTATGCAGTTGTCCAGAGATACCATAAGATTTTAATTTCAGTAGTAGTTTGTCGTGTACCACTGATTCAAAGGTTTTACAGAAGTCTATTTAGATTGCATCTATTGCTTTGCCCTGATCGAGTTGTATAGTTCACATGTTTTTGCAGTGTAAGAGTTGCAGATTACAGGTTAGTTTTTTTCTGAAACCAAGTTGTTTATTAGAGAGTAGGTTGTTTGTCTCTAAGTGGAGGATAGCGGATTGGTTAATAATTGATTCCATGACTTTACAGGTGATGCAGTATAAGGAGATTGGTCTGTAATTTTCAACTAGGCTGGGGTCTCCCTTTTTGAAGATGGGGATGACTGTGGCTTGTGACCACAGGTTAGGCAAGGAACTGGTCCTGAAAATTTTTTCAAAGATTATGCTTAGAGGTTCGGCTATGGCAGTGGATAGCTTTTTAAAGAAGCAGGCACATATTCTATCTGTTCCAATAGATAGAGATGGTTTTAGATTGCATAGTGCTTTTTCAACATTGTCTTCTGTAAAATTGATATGTATTAGATCACTGTAGTTGGTGTGGTTCGACTAGGAAATACAGGGCATGATCCATTGCTGTTTACAGATACTGAGCCAAAGAATGTGTTAAAGAGGTTGGCTTTAATGATGTCATCATTGGTAATTGGTCCACTAATTGAAGATGGCAAGGAAATGATGGGCAGCAAGGAGAAAGCAGAGTTACTTAATTCCTTCTTTTCATTAGTCTTCATGAAAAAATAAAAAATAGCCCAACCTGCCAAAAACAAAACCATAAAAGACAGATTGGGAATATAAATTAAAATAAGCAAGAAAATTATAAGAAACCCTGTCCACCCTAGATGAGTTCAAATAATCAGGACCAGATGGATTACATCCCAGAGTTCTGTAGGAGCTGGGAACTGTGCACTCAGAACCATTGAACCATATCATTCAAAAATCCTGGAGCACCGGGGTACACCAGAAGACTGGATAAGAGCTGATGTGCTTCCCATGTTCAAAAAAAGGGGGGAAATGGATCTGGCAAACTACAAAACAATCAGCCAGGCATCAATATCTGGAAAGATCCTGGAAAAGATAAGCAACAGTAAGCAGTAGGGTTTCCAAAGTTTCTGCCTTAGGCCCAATACTCTTCAATGTCTTCATAAATGCTTTAGATCAGGAAATAGAAGGGAAATTTATCAAATTTGCAGATGACACCAAGCTGGCAGGAATAGCAAACACCCCAGAAGATAGGCTCAAGATCCAGAAGGATCTCGACAAACTTGAACACTGAGCCCTATCTAATACAATGAAATTCAATGGTGAGAAAATTAGATTTTATACGTAGGCAAGAAAAACAAAACGTATAGGTGTAGAATAGGTTGAACCTGGATTAATGGCAGTAGCTTTGAGAGGGATCATGGAGTTTTAGTTGACAATCACTTAAATATGAGCCAGCAGTGTGCTGCAGCCTTCAAAAAAGCCAATGCACTCCTAGGCTGCATTAACAGAGGGATAGAATCAATATTACATGAACTGTTAGTAGTGCTTTACAATGCCTTGGTAAGACCACACTTTGAATATTGTATCCAGTTCTGGTCACTACTAGATAAAAAAGATGTTGAGACTCTGGAAAGAGTGCAGAGAAGAGCAACAAAGATGATTAGGGGATTGGAGACTAAAACATGTGAAAAATGGTTGCAGGAATATAGAAAGGTATGTTTAGTCTAATGAAAAGAAGGACCTGGGTGACATGATAGCAGTGTTCCAATATTTGATGGGCTGCCCCAAAGAAGAGGGAATCAATTTATTTACCAAAGCACTGGAAGGCAGGACAAGAAACAGTGAATGGAAACTAATCAAGGAGAGAACCAACCTAGAATGAAAAAGAAATTCCCTGACAGTGAGAACAATTAACCAGTGAAACAGCTTGCCTTCAGAAGTGGCAGCAGCTTCATCACTGGAGGCTTTCAAGAAGAGACTGGACTGTATCTGTCAGTTTGATGATTCAACTATATAGTAATTGATGTGCTGTTTTGATTTTAAAATGTTCGTCTCCTATGAATTACTAGGATGAAACTTTGGAGTACCCTTGATTTCAGATCATACAGCTATGTAGCTGTGAGACCTAAGGAACTAATTTTTTCAATGGCCCTGAAGCCTCAATTTTTTTCTTCCTGGACCACTCTGTTTTTCAGTTCAGTATAGGGACACAGTGAAAGTCATGAGGTATGATGAATAGCATTACTGATGCTTTGTGATTTGGATTCCTAATAAACACACTAGCTGCTTTGTCTATGATTCAGAGTCTTGAGAAGAATATTTTACACAAAAAATTAATCACACCTAAAGTATGGCAAATGGCAATATCAAAAATGTAATTGGAAATATTACTTTTACTTTTAAAATATTACTTTCTTAAAAAATGCCCCTCCATGATCATTTTTACTAATGCATGGTTGCTTTTAACCTTGCTCTACCTTCAAATATTCTTTTCTCTCTGGGCCTCCTCCCCTGGGGAAAAATTAATAAAGCAGAGATGACCAACCTCAGGCATTTATATAACACTATGAAAATAAAATAAGTGATTCCAATAAAAGTTACCAAGATAGTCATTGGTGGGATTCAATTTTTTTACTCCCAGTTCTGTGAGCATGGCTTGGTGGGCATGGCAGGGGAAGGATACTGTAAAATTTCCAGTCAGAGGTGGTATTTGCTGGTTCTCTGAACTACTCAAAATTTCCGCTACCGGTTCTCCAGAACTGGTCAGAACCTGCTGAATACCACCTCTGAAGATAGTTGAAAAAGATAACAGGTCTTCCTTCTATACTGCCTGCTCTGCAATAGCCTGTACACCAACATTTTTATTTCCTGACTTCAGCACTCTATCCATGATATGGAATAGTTTTGTTTTGTTAGTGCTTGCTAAGCTTTTTCTTTTGTCATTTTCCCTCTCCAAGAGGCAGAAGTACAAACTTCGTACATAAGTCATAATGTCTGCCACTGTTAGTATAATATCTGAATCAGTCAGGATTACCCTTCCTTATTTTGGGTTTATGTGAGTTAGTATGTACCCATACACACACACACACACACACACACACACACATCGTATACATACATACATGCCAGGGGTAGGATACGACAGGGTTAACTACCGGTTTGGGATTTGCGAGGTTCGGTGATTTATGATGTGCTTCCCTAACGCGCGCCCGAAACAGCCCTCTTTTCCTGCTTTTTAAACTGCAGCTGTGCCTTGTTCGGTAGCTGAAGTTGAAAAAATCAGGAAATAAAGATCAGGTAAGAGCCCGGATGGGTGGGTGGGCAAAAACATCAGCAGACATAGAAATGGTTCTATGTCTGCTGCTACCGGTTCTACAGAGGTGGACAGAACCGGTAGAAACCCACCCCTGATACATGCACATAGACACATATGCATACACTTGAGGTAAAAGATGATGTAGGCATAAGAAGCATGGAAAGAAATACTCTTCAATGAAGTTAGGATATCTTTACTGTTTTATGTTTTATGGAAACATAATTCTTTAGAAATGCATTATGTGAATTAATGGAACAATGGTTCGTGACAGTAAAAAAAACCCTGGATTATCACTCAAGTTGGAAAAGTTTTATTTCACTAAGCATTTATTTTAAAAGGCACTTGAACAATCAATGCTAATTATTGTACAAGGCTTGGCAAAAATAATCTTTCTGTAACTATGCATTTACTTCCATAATTAAACAAATTAAAGGTAAAGTAAAAAAACAGGGGGAGAAAAATGCTATAATTAAACATTCTACAACTCAGCTATTTCAGTACTGCATTAGAGGAGATGGGACTCAAACTGATATACAAATTAGAGAGGCAAGTTTTTAATTTTTTTATGGAAAAGAGTCCCTAAAATGGACATTTATTTTCATAAAAAAATTGTTCATGTTACATATGCTTGCTAGACTGAGGGCCACAAGATTATAATGAAGCATATTGTAATGTATGATATTGTTTGGTTTGTGTGTATCTATGCATGTGTTTGATGATAGAGAAAAAGAGGATTCTGCATAAGTTTTTTTTCTGGTGAGATTGGTTTATCAGAGCAACCTGGTCTACTCAAATATTGGACGGAGCATACTGCTTCCACTTTCGCCTTTCAGCCCCAATCAGCCCCAGTAAATTTAAATTTAACACAAAATATTTTGCACAGGTATATCTCTTTCTGAGTTTTTCAAATGGGAATGTTCTCCAAATTTTGTCAGAATGGTAAACATGATAGTAGTTTTTTTATAGTATTTAGTTGAATTGCCTGCACACCTGAATTGATGTCTATTATATGATGCAGGGAGAAATTTGAGTTTACCTAATTTGGAATTGTGTTTTACAGCTTGCTCTTTCTTTGGATGAAAGAGTGGATTTGCTGAGAAATAGAAGGTTTTAGAGTTAGTAGGACATGACCTGAGATTTGGGTGCATTGGATATTTATGGTATGATAAAGTGAAAGTTAATGAGGATTTTAAAAATTGTCATATTGAAAATATAGAATAGATAAAAATCCAACTTGTGCCTACAAATGACTTTGTGAATCTCAGAGAAGAAGCATTTTACAAACAAGGAACACAAAGCAAATAGAATTGGCTAAAATATTGCAAGAGACTAGATTTTTCTAAAGGAGAAAGTAAAATAAAATAAAGAGAAGAATTGGTGGCAGGGGTATCTACAGTAGTTGCCAATTATACTCTTATTAGAGATATTATTATTATTTATTTTTATTATTATTATTATTATTATTATTATTATTACAATTATTAGAAAGATTTAAACTTGACAAACTTTAAAGTGTAAAGCTCAGTCTGAAATAGCATTATGTCGAAATGATGAACGTATTTGCTAAAATACATAAACTTTTATTTACATTTGAAACAAAAGAAGAACAGGGGGAGGAATGTACAGTAAAGTGGGCTAAAATATTTTTTATAATATCCATATAGAACAACAGGAAAATATGTGATTGAAAAACTGAAATTTACACTATATTATAAACCTAAAGAGCTTTTTTTTTTTTTAACTAAAATGAGTTAAAAATTTATGCTGTAAGTGTAAAGATCGTATAAAAAAGTTGGGAAAAGCTTTTATTTTGGGATTGATCAACCAACTGTTGGCAAAGTGTTATGGAACTTTGTTTTTGTATATGATTACTGCCAGAAAGACTTAGCATTATCAACAAAGGAGGACTGGTTAGTGAATATGACAAAACTTGCTAAATTGACACCTGTGATTAAGGACAATGTATATCTTTATTGATGTCTGGATATCCCTTATAGACTTTTTGCATGAAACAGTAAAAAAAACCCATCAACATATGGTTCTGAAGCTAAGAAATAATAGATTAAAGAAACATAAGGCTAGGTGATAAACACAGAGCAAGATACTGCTATAAAAAATTGAAAGCTACTCTTTTTTGCTTTTTTTTTTTTGAACTTGTAGCTTTCTCTTCAATTCGTTTTTCTTTTATTTTTCTTAATATATATTATTTTGTACTAAATTCTATTTTTATGTTCCCTTTTAAAGATCTTTAATAATTTATTTGTGTGTGAGAGTGTAACATGATTAGCTTTCTCTAGATTGCAGTGCATAGTGTTTACTGTGAAAATTTAGGCTAAAATCCTATTGGGGGAACATCTCCTTGCAAATAGACACCATAGGCACTTTTTCTTTTTAATCTTCATGGCCAATTAACCAGCTAGTAGGCAGCTTCAAGAATAGCATGTGGATTTGTTGAACAGTAGGAACTGGTTACTTATTATCTCCCTATAGTGCTTGTGGAATTAGCTTCTCTTTTCCACCTAAGAAGTCTGTAAATTGCTTCGGAAGTTCAAAAAAACCAGAATGTACTTCAGGCTTCTAGTGTTCTGTCATCTAAAATTAAGGATCCTGACTCTAATCCAAAGATTGCACCTGTTAGTAGGTTGTCTTCAGAAAAAGAATTAAGAATTTGACCAACGTGATGTGATTTAGAAATAAAATATGTTGAACTGATTCACAAGATAATAATTGAACAGAGTAACTTTTCAAGACAGTTCTTGATAGCCCAGGTTAGGAGATAGGAGATATATTTTTGTATGTAAATTTTATGTATTATATTATATGTATATTTTTCCTAATATAGAAATGAGCCCAAAGAAGAAAACCTCATTTCCAAGGTTTTTCATACCCTCCATAGTTCGAAAGTTTACTAAGTATACTATCCCTGATCTTATACTTCTTGACACTAAAAAGAATCAATTCCTGCTTGTATCTTCCACTCTCACCCCTATTATCAACAGAATTCTTTGCAGGCAACAATTTGGATGTAAGCTTGAGAGAAGGTGATCCTTTTTCTCAATATACAGCTACTCTTAAGAACCACTATTGCAACCAGAAGATAAAGTATATGCCAATGCCTTCCTCACAGGCACAGTTGTATATGTCTGTCCCCTGGGGGAAAAAAAAAACTTCGTGAAAAATAGTCTCCACACAATCTTCCAGAATCACAACTCTGTTCCAAACTGAACCTACTGTGCTGATTTTAAATTAAATTGTTAATGGATCCTCCATCTCTTTCTAACTTGACTTACATTTCATTAGCTGCATTGTACTCTCTATACAAGATTGACTTGTATAGATCGTACTTCCCACGCCATTCTTCATAGACATTGCAATCAATATGGAGAGCAATATTTATTTTCTTGTTGATTTGTTTTTACCATTTTTCTCATTTGCAGGTAATTTGGGAAGGAAGTATCATACACATCAGGTAGAATTTGTGAACAGAAAATTAGCTCAAATTATGTATTTGACCTTTTGTTCACAATAAAATCTTTAATAAACATTTTGTTAGTTTATTGAGGCATAACTGCCAAAGAGCTTGTCTTTGAATAATGAATTATTTGCTGAGCTTTGAATTAGAAAATTCTCTGGGGTAGGGGTGGGGGAAATACCAAATACCATGAAAACTTGTATTTATAAGCATAAAATATCTGTGTTCATTTTTGGCTTAGTTGGTGTGTTTGTTTCCCATCTCATGTAGATTTATGTTTGATTTCTCCTTTCTGTTTGGAAATTCTTTTGCTTTTTTCAGAGAGAAAATGTTTTCAATACTGGAAATTGCAGAATTGCAAGATCAAACTGAAATTTAAGGTTCAATTAGAATGTATGTATTCTTTTCAGGAGAAAAACTATCACTGGAGTAATGCTGGGAAGAACCATTTTCTTTTCCTGTTTTCCTCTTAGTAAAATAATTTTACAAGCAACATTTCCAACTGGGCAACATGATATGTGGACTTCGATTCCCATAATTTTTAGCAAACGTAGTTACCCACAATTTTGAAAATTCTATTTCCATTTTCATATTTCAACAGGTTTATGACTAGCTTTTAAAAAATGAAATGCTCTAACTATATAGAACATTCTAAGACATTGTCTCCTTTGAAATTGCTAATGGATCTAAACAGAGAGAAATGTCAAACAGCCGTTTTGGTAAGAAATTGCATACTCAGTTTTGGAATATGCAAATTTGAACAACTATTTCCAGTTATACAAATGCATAGTAGAGAAAGTAGAAGTTAAGAGGACAAATTGTCAACGTGTCTTCCACAAGAAAACTTCATGAACTGAGGTTTTTGCAGTCAGCTGGTTGATAAAGCAACTGGGAATTGAAGGATTCTGTCTACATCTATAACTATAAAGTTGCCTATATGGACATAAACCTCAGCTGAGTTTCATTTATTAATCATTTTCATTACTTTTTATTGCTTTTTAAATATTAAAAACCTTTAGAACACAAAGTTTGATGGCATTTAGTGAATGAGTTTTGTTCAATCCTCAACAGAAGAACATTTAGATGCAACAATAGCACACTCGAGTCAATCCTTAGACAATTTAGGAGAATAAATGGCAAAACGGTGGCTAGCATATACTTTGGATAGCTATAAATAGAATAAGGGTCTAAATTGACTTGAAATGGTTTTTTTCAAATTAATCAACTGAATCCTTCTGAGGGGAAAATGGGTTGTATTTTGAATTCTGAAAAAAAAGAAAGAAAGAAAATAACATGGTAGAATGGGATTTTGAAGGTTGGCCACAGTATGGAACTAAAATTATATTTTCAATGAAACTACATGATGTCTAAATAATTATAATTATTAATTATAATTATTAATAATTAAAAAGAACATACACATATAAAGCAGAAGAGTGACTTGGAAAAACTTCTGTACTGGATTTACAAAAGAGATTGGTTAAAGTTTTGGAAGACTTAGTGAGAAGGATAAGAGGTAAAAATAAAAGAAATCTAGGATATTATTTCACAGAATTAAAGCTCCACGTTGTTAAAGGAGAAGAAATATTAAGTTGGTTCATTTGATTAAGGTTAAAATAGATGTTATTTCTGGTAAACCTTATGGAATTTTGCTGACCAGGACTACATCACATTGTTTTAAGGATTTGTAGGTAGATCAAAGAGGACATGAATATATATATATATATATATATATATATATATATATATATATATATATATATATTTATATATTTGTTTTCTGAGGTTCTCATGGGTATATAAATATATATGAACAGGTTTGCAATACACACACACACACACACACACATATGTGTATGTATGTATGTGTATATATATATATATATATTCATTCTTAAGTTTTCGCGGGTACTTACATGTATGGCATTCAGCTTTGTTCGGGTATTTTCCCACATCATTGTAGTTGTGCTTTTAAAGTTGTAGCAACGTTTCGGCAGAATCTCATCTGCCATCATCAGGCTTCTATATAGTGGTCATCTGTGAGTCAGGCTTTTATAGTGGTTTCAGATTTAAATTTGGGGCAGCCTATTGCTGTGCCAGAAGGGTTTTTTCTTCACCCTGATCGGTTGGGAGTCTTGGTCTGTGTTTATTGGTCTTGGAGTTTGCTTGATTGGTGTTTCTAATATCTTCTGTCTGTTTTTTGGCTCTTTTTGTATCTTGATTGGCTAGCAACATTATGTTACTTTATTGGAGGCCTTTAGTGCAGCTTGGCTCCAGGTAAATGGATGGCTATCATTAGTTAGGAAGCTAGGTTTCATCTGGGTGCCTGGTTGAGGTGTGTTTGAGCTGGAGGTATCAGGGGGGATCTGTTTCTGCCCAGGTGTTTGCCTGGCTTGTGGTGTGGAGATTTTTTTGTTTGTGAGTGCAGGCTTCCAGATGATTGACAGTCTGGTAGAATCATCTCTTCTATTCATGCTTTCAGGTCTTTATTCAATCTCTATGGCTTCTCTGATGATTCTGTGGCTGGGGTTTTCTATAGTGGCTAGGGTTTTGGTGCCACTGAAGTCGATGCTATGACCTGTGGCTTCCATGTGTTGGACTAGTGAGAAAGTGTGTTCCAGCTTTTTGACTGCATTTTTGTGTTCATCCAGGCAGGTACTTATTCTTCTATTGGTCTGTCCAATGTATGTGGCCAGGCATGATGCACAGGGGACTTCGTATATGCCTTGGTTTTCCAGGTCAATTTTATCTTTGGGGTTTCTAAGGATGGCTGCTATTTTTCTGTATGTTTTGAAGGCAGTCTTGATGTGATGTCTGTGCAGTATCTTACTAATTTTGTCTGTAGTACCTCTTACGTAGGGCAGGACAGCTGTTCCATAGGTCTGTTCATCTTCTAGGTCTCCATTATGTCTCAGTGTGTTTTTGTGGATCAAGCTGGTGATTTTGCTTTTGTGGAAGCCGTTGGCTGTCAGTACTTTAGTCAGGGTGCATAGTTCAGTCTTTATGTGTGTCTTGTCTGCCAGGCGTTTGGTTCTGGCAATTAGTGTTTTAGCCACGGAGTTTATCTGTGCTGGGTGGTGGTGGGATTGGGCATTGAGGAAGCGGTTGGTGTGTGTTTTCTTCTGGTATATGGTGTGTCCCAGTGTGCCATCTGTTTTTTTGTAGATTAGTACATCTAGGAATGGTAGTTGTTTGTTTGTTTCTGTTTCCATGGTGAATTTGATTTTGGGGTGTGTGCTGTTTAGGTGTGTTAGGAAATTGTTTAGGTTTTCTTTTCCATGGGGCCAAATCACAAATGTGTCATCGATGTATCTTAACCATAGTTTGGGTTTGTGGGTGACATTAGCAAGGGCTCTGGATTTAAATTCTTCCATGAACAGGTTTGCAATGACGGTGACAGTGGTGATCCCATAGGGGCTCCTTCAATTTGCTTGTATCTTTGTCCTTTGTATATGAAATATATGTTGATTAAGCAGTGTTCTGCTAGTTCTATGAGGTGTTTAGCTGGTTGGTATTTATTTTTGATGATTTCAAGAGTTCCTTTTATCGGGACTTGAGTGAATAGCGAAACCACGTTGAAATTTACAAGCAGATCTTTGATCATTTTCAAGAGGTGGTATGAGTTTTGTACATGTGAAGCTGCTGCTTCAGCATGGGGCTGTAGCTGCTTTGTTAGGTATTTGGCTAGGTTTTGTAGTGGTGCTCTTCTGGAGCTGACTATGGGTCTGAGAGGTATGCCTTCTTTGTGTATTTTGGGTAGACCATATAGTTTGGGGCATCTGGAAGATTTTTCACTTGGGATGATCATCTGTTGGATCTCTTTGCTCATGTTGCTGGTTATGATTTTCTTCTTGGTTATTTTTTCCAGATATGTGGTATTAAGAGAAAGTGGCAAGTTTTTTAAAAAAAAAATATACTTGCTGAGACAAAGGGGAAAGTTATTTCCTGATATTTATTTTTCTTTTTATGTTATATTTTTATCTTTTCTTTTTTGTATATTATTCTTTATTCTTTTCTGCACTTTTTACTTTTTCTATTTCTGTATTTTTTGCAGTTTCATATTAGTTATCATATATATTTTTAATTTTTACTACTCTAATATTGAGCAATATTATCTGAAAAAAAGAAAGAGAATGGGTCAGCATGATTCATTAACCTTTGCCCTTTCTAAATGTCAGAAGGGAAAATTCATTATGACTCTCCTTATGATCTGGGACTCTGTCTTATTAAAGACCTGACTATTATTTCACATAGATTTTCCTACTAAGCTGCAGTATAAGGGAAATTAGATCAACTGAAAATAGTATCATAAAGTAGTAGAGACTTTAAAAGAAAAAAAAGAAAAAGATTTGCAATTTGGTGAAATTTAAAATAAACAAACAAACAAACAAAAGGAATCTGAAGGGGATCTGATCTCTTTCAATCCAAGGAATGCAAAAAAAAATGATTAATTTTAATTGGCTAATAAAGTTCACATCATTTCTGGTGGAGATGCTTCATAGATACTGTCGGTTTGGATTATGAGTAGAAAACCAGTCTAGAGACACAGCCCACATCAGGAATACATAGTTGAAAAATTGACAGCTATTTTGTTATTGTTATACAGGTATGTTGTTGCAGTACGGTAATAGCATCAGTAATGTGATTGATGATACATTCAGGTTAAAGAGTAGGTTCACTTCTAGTATTATGCCACATACATTCTATCTGCACTCCCCTCAACCAGAAATTCCAGCAAATACAATATTTAATAGAATAACTTTCTTTGTTTCCTTGAATTTGAGGATGGAACATATGTGGACTGAATCTACTATTCCAAAATAGTTAAAAATGCTAAAATAAACCAGCCCAAAGCTTAATCATGCATTGCTGAGATTGTCAAACTGGCAGCTGTACCTGTAATGCTACCATGATTTATGCACTCTCTGCTCTTAATCAATATTGTAAGGTGAAAGGTTTTCTAGCACAACGGAGAAAAATGAACAGCAATCATAAATCCATCCATCCTGCTAAATATAAGAATTATAGGAGTTAATTAATTTGTCCCATCAGTCACTAAATAAAATGCATTTTTGCAGATGATATGGTGCTATTTCTTAATTAGGAACCTACAAAAGTGTCATGCAAATGTACATAATTTATTCCCATCATATTGTTGAACTGGGAATTTTGCCAATGAATAAAACATCTTGGGGTGGGGGGAGGAACTCATATTTCTCATGTTTGATGAGAGAATCCTTATTCCTTAAGTTGGCATGCTCATAAATCTAAATTACTGTGAAAAGCAGTATAATTTCTAATCAGTTATACAGTGCAGAGATGGGCAGAGTCTTTCAAATCATGATCACTTAATATGGCAAGGGTATGAAAGTTGTTAACAGTCAACCAGGTAAGTTTCATCACCATCCTGCTTCCTATTTGTTAGAAGCAATTGGTGGTGACTTAATGGCCATTTCAGAAGGGGAACATGATGCTAGGTCAAGCAAAGAAGACTAAGAGGCATATTGTTCCACATAAAAGGTGATTGCATTAATCAGAAAGCTCTGCTCTCCGGTATGGTCCAACTTAACAAAAGAGGTCTCACACTATTTGCATTCTTGGTGGTGTATACACATATTGCATATGAAAGTGGAAATATCTTCCTAAGATGTGTGATATTTAAAGGTATATGACTGAATACTTCTACACAATGGTGGTTCACAAAAGAGGAAGGAAAGCTGCTGCATGTGTTTATGATTTACATAGTTTACACATGGCAAATCTGGTTTGCAGGGAAAGTATACCAGATAGGTAATAATTTCTTGAATAGCACCAAGATTTTCAATAAGGGAGAACGTGTTGCTTCACATTTTCATCCCGATCCCCACAAATCCTTAATGACAAATATAAAAATGACCCTCTTAGCAATCTTAAGGGTGAAAGAAGAGTGGCATGGCACAATCATAGCAATTTCATGCACTATATTTCAGTTATGGAGGAACAGCTATTTCTGAAGCTGGCTGTAAATATCTCAAATAACTGTCCAAGTTCAAAAGTTACAGAACTTTATATCTGACATATGTTCAGTAGCTACACCTGCAACCTAGCATACTTATGAACCAGCTGGGACCTACAGAAAAGCCTTCAGCTGCTTTCCTTGTGGCATGCCAGAAATCTGCCTGTTTTCCTCACTGTTGAGCTGAGAGTTGAGGAACAGCTATTGTTTCATAGCTGTGAAGAACATTATAGAAGCAATTATCTTGGGTAAGAGTGGCTGAATAGGGGTTAAGACAAGGTCAAAGTCTTTTTAGCCTCCCAGCAATCTTAAGAGGGAAAGAAGAGGTGAGAACAAGAGGATGTGTACATGAATGGGTCTTTGTGTGGGACTGTGAATACAACTAGGTGCACATAGGTTGTAGCTTGGATATCATTTTAAAGAATTTTGTAGGAGCCAGGTGACCTTGCCCTAGCTCCTCAATTACTATATTGCTTGTAATAAATTTTAAAGAAAATGCTACTAAAAGGTAAGTGTTTCTACTTAAAAGGCACTGTGCCTTTCTGATTCTCATCAGCTTATCCAAATCCTACCAACATTAATTACGTGTGAATTTGTTTTTGGATGTGTGCATGTTTTCACTATTATTCTTATGAAATTGAAATTTCATTGGAATTAATACTCACTAATTCCCTTGGCCAGCCACTATTCTGATCCCTAGCAATATTTTTAGATTGGATAATGACAACACTGAAGAGAGACGGAGGAGAGGTTTAATGAACTCTGGCATTAAGTTATGGGAATTTTCTCTACCTAAATATCAAATGATGCTTTTGTGTTGCAGTTCCTTGGAGAGGGCTAGGTAGGAATTGTATTACATTTGCTGCCCCTGTACATCATTTTTGTTATCATTTGCTCCCTGGTATTTTATTGGTTTTAATAAGATTCTGTTTGCTTTTATTATATTTTAAATTGAAGTTTTATGCGAACTGCTCTAAGAATAAAAGTTCTTTAGATTTGGGGAGGTTTTTTTATAGCAGAAAGGCATCTCAAAAATCAATGAATACCACCCACTCACATTTCTAAAACTTGAAATCACTTTATCTCATCAGAACAAATAAGAATTGGGTTAGAGAAAAAATAATGATAATTATAGTCATTGAGAGTCAGGTGACATACACATTTAATAAATTATATTGTTGCTATTATAGTAAGCATGGTGGCACAAAGGTTAGAATGCAGTTTTGCAGGTTGATGCTACCCACTGCCAGGAGTTTGATCCTGTCTTGACTCAACCTTCTATCCTTCTGAGATCGATAAAATGAGGACCCAGATTGTTGGGGGTAATATGCTGACACTGTAAACAGCTTAGAGAATGCTGTAACACATTGTGAAGTGGCATATAAGTCTTATAAATGTTTTTGCTATTGTTATTGCTATATATACAATAATGTATATATTATATATGTATAAATCACAGCTGTCACTTCTTTAGCTGGTGTTGGCCTTCATTCTTCCTAATAATTGTTGTTACTAGTACCAGTACTAGCCACACAGTCAGACAAATGTTTAGACTGGATTTGCCACTTCTATCTCTCTGTCAAGTCCTTCCCTATATAGGCAAATATTGTTTGATGATATTAAATGTACCATCATAGCTTATATGCTATTCCAAATAAAGCTACTTCTTGCAATTTGCTAATGGTTATTGCCAATGCAGACCCTTGTATATTGTGATCTTCTGTTTTAATTCTAACGTCCTAGACCACTTTATCTTCTTCATATTCTTTATCTATTTGATGGTCCTACCCATTCTTCCTTGCAGGCAAATAGCATTTCTTGCTGATATTCCAATGCACGATTGTTGATACATGCCATTGTTTGTAGACAGTCTATGATCTCTCAGTTGCTAACTAGGTGGTCCACTGTTTCTTCAGATTCTCTGCAGAGGCAGCACTTGACTTATTTTGCTATCTTCTCAACTCTGGTTTCGTATGCATATATTCGTAAGGTTTGTGCAACAAGAACTAGCCCCTCTGTCTCTTTCTTTGATTCTCCTGCTCTTAGCCATTGCATGGCCTTGCCATGATTTTTTTCCTACCCTTTATTTGGCCTTTCTGGTATGTTAGTTCGTTTTCTCCAGTACTTAGTAAGCCTTCACGGTGTACTAGCATCAGTGCATCTTCTGCACTGTCCTTCAGATATTTTTCCAACGATCTTTTCTCCTTTTCAACTGTCTGGTGTACTTTGCAACATTCCATGTATTTTTCTTGATAAGTAGAGTCTATCAATATAGCTGCACAGATGAAGGGCATGTCTGATGATAGGAATTTCTCAGGTGTTAATTGCCTTGATAGTATTTCCTCCCCTGAACTTAGATTTCTTTTTCTTCTTTTTTGAATAAATTTTATTGTTTTTTTTAACACTTTAAGAAATATTGATCATAACATTAACAGTGTTGTAGCATCACTATTATACATATCCATCTCTTGTAAATATTTACTTTAATATACAATACTATACAAATTATATACATTTATCTATAGTTTTCTCATCTTAACTATCTTTATTTCTTATTTTCCAGCCAATTATACCACATATCCCAAATTTCGTAATATTCTGACTTTTCTTTATCTTTTAATTTTAGAGTCAATCTATCCATTTCGGCACAGTCCAAAAATTTTTGAATTACCAATTCATCAGAAGGAATGTTGTTATGCTTCTAACATTGTGCATATGTTATTCTTGTCGCAGTCAGTAAGTGTAATAAATTTAGATTTTCAAATCTCACTCTCATGATGTACAATCTTTTTCAACTTCAATATGTTTGATGTTGTCAACTTGAAAGTACTTATAGTGATCACTTTCATCCAAACTTTTGATGTTATTTCAGTAGGGTACTTCATTCCTTCAGCTTTCACTCTTTTCCCCTACTGATAGTAAGGATGGCATATTTCTCCAGTATTATTACTAATAATACTAATAATACCAACTGTTAAATGGATTTAACTCAACTGGTTAATATCAAATGTGACTGGCTTGTCAATATATAGCTGTATATTTCTATTACCCCACCTCTCCTCTCCCTCCCTTCCTCTCTCCCTCCCTCCCCCTCTCTTATTTGCATTAATCAATGCAATGGGATTCCTATAAATTCTAAGGTCTTTCTATCTGTTTTTGGCTCTTATGATATTAATATGTCACAGGGAGAGTGAAAAATTCCAGATGTTTATTTTTATCTCACAAAAAGCCAATAAAAAGGCTGTTTACATTTTCCAACTTAATTGCTTGTAAAACTGAATCAATATTAATCATACACTCTGCCAAAGGGGTAAGTGGAACAGAACAAGGCTCCGATAGGAATGGTAATCCAAAATTTAATTTATGCTGCCATGGCCAATAGCAGTTATTGAAGATCTGGAAAACCATTTTGTTTCCATGATATGCATATAGTTACAGCTTGCTTTTCAAATAAATCTGATCCCCATTTTGTAATATGTAAGCATTTTCTCATCTGGAGAATTGTTCATTAAACTCATTTGCTCTGATTTATGACCGCTAAGAGGTACAATTCTGTGTGAGTAGTTTAAGCATCAGATTTGGAACACTAAAAGTAATATATTCCCACCTTCACCAACTGCAAACCTACATCATATTCTGTTTCTCTTCTTTACAACCTGATTATGTTTAAAGGTGAAAGCTTGAGATATTAATTGGACAAACAATACTAAAGTTCTTGGAAATTTGTTTTTTGTTCATGTGGTATTTGTATTTAAAAGAAGGAATATTCAAAGTGTTTAAAGCATTGTATCTATATGTAACACTTTCATTTGCTTTCCTATAAAAGTATGAGAGTACTTTTGAAAACCATGACATTACTGACTGTTTTGAACAGAATCCTTTTTTTTCCTATTTACGTCTCTTATGAACCTGCAGTTGTTAACTTTAATCTTCTAATAAAGATAGGTAGATAAATCAAACAATGTTGTCTGAAATACTAAAGAGTTGCACCAATCAATGTGGCCATTAGTATATGCAACAGACTCTACATTTTAATTGAAACTAACTCTTTTTTTTCCCCTTCTGCATATTTTCCACAGGTTCTGGGGTATCTACAGGATATGCTTTACAAAAATCCAGATGGCAGGCACAGCACGCAACTGAAGCTTTGTGTTTTTATGTGTTAATCACAGACAGAGCTTCATTCACACTATTAGTGCTGCCATCTTGACTTTTTCTAATATATTTGGCATAATAATCACAACATTTCATATGGAACTCAGTGTGCTTAGTGTTGTCCAATCAGTAAGAATCTGACCTGAAAAGCAGATCCAAGCCAAGATTTCCATGAAGTTTCTCAAAGCAAATAGATAACCAACTATCATGCAAGGAAACCAGTATGTTTTTTTTTTAATCAGGTAAATGATAACTGATATCCTTATTAAAACAGAGTAGATTAAAATATGTGTCATCACTTTTTGCTTGGGATATTAGATAATTTATATTTATATCTATCTGTCAGAAAATTAGCATTATGGGAACAGAAATGCTGTTTGAGATTCCTGAAAGTGTTTCCAGAAACCTAAGTACAGTTATCAAAAAATCAGAAGCAAAACTTCACTGTATTCTGATCTGAAATATACAAAAACAGTTATATGTGTTTTAATGTATGGTAACATTAAAAACAAACAAAAAAGCTGCAAAACACGATCCTCCAAACTAGGGGGGGAAATCCACACACAAAGTTTCATCTGGTTGCATATCTGACACATCTACATTCACTTTGAATCGTTGTATTCCTCACTGCAGTTTTTTCTTCCTCAAGTGTAAGGGATGCTCCTGGACATAAAACGTAGACTATTTTTCTGCATCTCTTTAAAGCCATCAAATAATTTTAAAAATGCTTGCAGCCCAGACCTAGTAAGTCTATCAAAATGCCCATTCCCAAATGCAAGCAATTACTTATAAAGGCAATAATATTTATTTATTTGGAGGATTGTTCTCTTTGCCTCTGTGTCTCTGTAATTCAAAATATAAAAACTGGAGGCATCTGTGTAACTACAGATAAAAGCCAAAACCATCTGGTTTAGACAATAAAAGAAATCAACCTAGTTGCTGAATCACTCTATTTTGTCAGGGCTATAGAATAACCATTTAGTTGGATTATCTCAATCAATCAATCAATCAGTCAACCATGCAACCAACCAACCAACCAACCAACCAACCAACCAACCAACCAACCAACCAACCAACCAACTAACCAACCAACCAACCATCCAACCAACCCTTTACTTTCTTTTACATCCTCAAAACTGGTTTTCCTTCTTTCCTTCCTTCCTTCCTTCCTTTCTTCCTTCCTTCCTTCCTTCCTTCCTTCCTTCCTCCCTCCCTCCCTCCCTCCCTCCCTCCCTCCCTCCGTTCCTCCCCCCTCCCTCCCTTCTTGTTTTACATGCAATAATTTCTTGGCACTTGATGTTTGTAAGAAAAGTCTACATGCTTTATCTTTGCTAAGACCAAATGCATTTTATGTTAATTAAATAGAAGTGGGTTTTTTTTTCACTGTTACAAGTTGATTTGTACCATATCTGTATCCAGCCAGAAATGCAAAGAGAAAACATCTATTATGTACTGCATCAGGCTCATTCATAATCTGTTGATTAATTAAGAATACTGTTAACAGATTTATTATCAGTATCATCATAGATTAGAAGCAACCTTTTTTTCTCAAGGAGAAATCCAAATAGTGTCATGGGAAATGTTTATGCCAACCTAGTCAATGATGGTGCCAAAAGTGGGCAGATCCAATGCCAATGTATCATCCCATTATCTCCCACATCCAAACATAATATTTCCCATCCATCTGTTCAGTTCTATCCTGGGAAAGGCACACAGCTTTCTTTAACTGGTGTTACTCCCAAAACAAAACAGAGTGATCACGTCTCTGCTGTGAAATTGGCAGAAGACACCATGAAACTAACATCAAATGTGATTATAACACTGCTTTATTACTGCAAAATTGTTCCAGTTTGAATGCATTATTGATGTTACATTAAAAAAACTTGATAAAGATTCATTACTGAAAACATATTTGTATTCACTTGTGCTAATGTATTCTTAAGGAGATGTATGTTTATCTATCTATCTATCTATCTATCTATCTATCTATCTATCTATCTATCTATCTATCTATCTATCTTTAGTGTGTGTGTGTGTGTGTGTGTATTTCTGTTAAATTTTAGTCGTGTTCATACTAGGATATTGGAATTGCCTTATATTTCTGAAATGTGGATGTGTTTATACTTTAGACTCATGTGATGGAATGTATACTTAGATGGAATAAGTTGCTACTTTGAGGGAAGTGCTTTTTTTAAATTGTTGGTATCTAGAGTGGGAAAAAAAACATATGTATTGGAGTTCTTAGCTAATTTGGTTTGGGCCTTAATATCAAAACAACTGAGTAGAGATCAACCCAAGCTGCTTCACCAACCAGGTCACCAGTGAAGTTCTAGTGAAAATGAACTTTTCTGTTACCTAGGATATCTTTTGGAAGGGACAGGGGCATTCATGAAACAGTGCATTATGGGCTGTGGTGGACTTCAGAAGGATGGAAAGCTGAGGCAACCTTGAGCCTGGTAAGATTAGAATTTCAGGCAGATGGCAGTCAGCAGAGGCAGAGGCAGCCTGTAGTACTGCATTCTAACCACTGTGCCACCATGGCTTGATTCTGGTAAGGATAGAAGTAACTGGATTAAGTAAACTACCAACTATAGGTTTAAAGGAGAGCCATTCCACCCTTCCCCGCATCTAAATTACTCTTTTTCAGACTTGGCAATTTTAAGAGGTATGGACTTCAACTCCCAGAAAACTCCCAACATGCTGCTGTAAGATGTTATGGTCAACGTTTTGAGGTTCAGAAGCCTTAAATTTCACTGAACATTAATAAATATTTGATCTTAATAAAAAAAAAAATTTTCAAGGCCACCCCTCCATTTTAAACATTTTGATAACATACTATAGCTTAGGGATTACTGAATGACAAAGATATTTTGATTTGATTAGCAAAAAATTCCATTTTATTCTATTTATACCACTATCCATACCACTATCATCCATTCTTGAATTCCTTAAGATCATTCTCATGCTATATAATCATTTGTTATCCCATTTAACATAATGTAGCCCACATATGACTTTTTTTATAGTTGGCTAGAAGTTTAACTAAAAGATAATAAATAGATAAAAAAGCCACATATTTAGCAAAAACAGACTAGTTGGGCCTCAGGACGTTCTGCTTCAGGATGTGTCTTTTTAATTATCAGATTCCCAAGCATCAATTAGTACTTTCATCATCTTAGAGATGTATATACTGTAGTACTGGATAATTTAAACATCTCAGCACAGAAATGCATACACTGCAGTTGTGCTAATCTTTTTAGAAAAATTAGCTGAATAGATTTTTGCTTTTATGAAAGAAATAGCTGTCTTCTCAAATGTGTAGATCCTGTCATTTACTGAGCAATACACTAAAAGATATTTTGTCTTACCTCACAGCAGTTTAATGTAATACAACAATCATTTAATTACACAGCTTTTTGAAGTCAAAAAAGAGTTAGGTGTTAATAAAATGCAGGAAGCAGAATGCTGAAGAACTAAACTCAGTCACAAAAGGCCAATAATTTTAAAGTGGGAAGGCATTACTAGATAAAGATCATTAAACCATGTCAGCAAAGTAATTAAAGAAATCATTAGAAGCCAAGCGAATCATAGAAGTGGCAACAGACCAGCATAAATATTGATACCCCTGAATTGCTGTTAAATATAGCTAAAGGAATAGAAATGATCAAATGCCTATAGCCAAAATATTATCCTTACAACACCATTTATTTTATTGCAAGATTCATTTTGATAAAAAAATAGAGAGAAATAAATGTTTATATGCTAGTAAGAATCAGCTGGATGACTGTAGCAATCACTGCTTGTTTCTCTGTAAACCGAAAGAAATCATGAGGAAGCAGCCCATATCTCTCTAGATCTTGCTAAATCTCAGCTTCTAGAATTTGTCAGCATCGGCCACTAAAATAATCTGCAATTCAACAATATTTGCAGGGTTTGTAGCAAAGCTAACCTTAGCTAAAATAGATAATACAAAGATGGTCAATTGTACACTGAAGCAAAATCAGGAGAGTAAATAATAATAATAATTAAAAAAAAACCAGAAATCTCATTGGTTCTTACAACTCAGCAATAGAACACCAAACAGCTTAGCTGCTTAAACTTTTAAAATACTGGTATATAATTACTAGAATAATAGGTTCATGTTAGAGAGCTGAGTTGAAATTTTATTTATTTATATACTACCTTTATTATTTTGATCTACTGTAACTTGATTTATTGATAAATAACATGGTGGATAATATTTATAATACTCATTTCTACTATTGTTTTTTTTTCCACAACAACCCTGTGATAAGAGTTGGGCTGAGAGAAAGTGACTGGTCCAAAATCCCTCAGCCAGCTGTCATATCTAAGATGGGGCTAGAAATCACAGTCTCCTGGTTTCTGGTGTCATAACCCCTACACTAAACTATCTTAACATCCGTTTTAACCAGTAGCTATCTCCTTATCCTAACCTCTCTTACATAATTGTTTTGAATTATACAGAGAATTGAGGGGACACACCACATTTACCATTGTTACTCAGCAGTAGGGTACAATTTTTATTTTTAAAATGTCTAGGTTGCCTAACTCTAGTAACTCTAGGCAGCTTCATATAAAAAAAATTCAACTGAAAAATTGCTTAATCCAGAGGAAACAACTAATCCCAATTCTATCACAGATATAAACAGCAATAAGGAGCCTCAGTAGTGCAGTGGTTAGAATGCCGTATTGCAGCTATTTCTACAGCCAGCTGCCTACAATCTAGCAGTTCAAATCCCACCAGGCTCAAGGTGGACTCAGCCTTCCATCCTTCTGAGGTGGGTAAAATGAGGGCCCAAATTGTTGGGGGCAATATGCTGACCCTGTAAATCACTTAGAGAGGAGTGTAAAGCACTGTAAAGCAGTATATAAATCTAAGTGCTATTGCTATTGTTAATAGTACTTTATCTACTGCTTCACAGTGCCTTACACCCTTGTTTAAGAGGTTTACAGAGTCACCATATTGCCCCCAACACTCTGGGTCCTCATTTTACCGACCATGAAAAGATGGAAAGATGGAAGGCTAAGTGAACCATGAGCAAGTGAGAATTGAACTGCCCAATTGCCATGTTTTTAATTATTTTTAAAGGCTGACATGTGCACATCTCCAAGGTAAGAGAGATGGTGTTATGATAGAGAAGGTTTGCTTCCTGAATGCTGTCAGGTATCATCGTATGCCTGAAGCACACAATTTTGAGTCAAATTAACTTTTGAGGTAAAGGTTAATATAACTGCTGCATTCAATCAATTTAGTTAAACTAACTTCTCAGGTAAATTTTATGTTTCTTGACAAGGCAACTTCTAAACAATTTCAATGAATGGCAGAAATTTTTGATAAAATGGATAATATCTAGCCTCATTTCAGAAGAACTGCATACTACTTATGAATAGAGGTGGAGAAACTAAACAAATAATATAATGCTTCTAATTTCTAACTAGTGCCATGGATTTAGTATGGTACTTTATGCAAGGCAAAGTGTAAGACACTTTTGGAGGAGTAAATAGCTGTTTTAGCAGGCTGTATGTTAAAAACTGAGGCAAAATTGCTTATTTCCCTGATATTTTTTTTAAAAAAATATGAAATATCCTTCAGATTTTTAACATTTGTTTAAAAATATTTAAAAAGAAAGTCTTTAAGCATTATTTTGTCACTATTGTTGCTTTACAATAAATTAAAGCTTTAACTGACATGGCAACAGTTTCTCTACATTCTCTTCTTTGTGATTAATTTCTTTTAAAACAAACTTGCTCTCCTCACATAATCAACATCTGACTTGTACTGGAAACATTCACTGGATGGGAAGAACACAAACATGGACAATGGACTATCTGTCCATCCTTTTTCAATGGTGACTCAAAATGTTAGTACACCATAGCACAGGGGTCCCCAACTGCCTGTTCACTGCACAAGTGATATGCAAGCATGTGCATGCAAATCTGCCCTTGAGCAAGCAGTGGCCACTTGCCCTTGCAAACAAAGCTTTCCTCATGCGAGCAGCAGCCATTTTGTGCTCATGTGCAAAGCTCTCCTTGCCTGAGCAGCAGCTGCTTTTGCTCATGCGCACGCCTGCCACTCAGACAAATGGAGCTGCATGTGCTTGTGCGCATTCCCTTGATACTCACAGGGAAATATTCCCTGTCCCCACTGCCGGGAAACCAATCCAGAAAGGTAAGGGACCACTGCCGTAGCAGGCATATTTCGTAATTCATCGTAATTCCATAACTGAGAAGTCAATTAGCTTATCTTTTTTTTCTTCCAAAAAAGATAGTGATCTGAAATCATGTTTCAATTCTGAGTGCATCAAATAGTTCAAGGTCTATACACTTAATAACAAAAATGGAATGTGTTGAAAATATATGTATGCGCTAAAGGGCCTGTGGCATGAAGAACTGCTGTGCTATTTCAAGGAAATGGCCTGTGATAGGCTATAAACTTATTCTAGAGAGAAAAGTTGAGATGAACAATATAGCATGTACATTGAAGAATCAAAGAATAACTGAAAAATTCTTACTCTCGCTTCATTAATAGAAATAGGAGAAAATTTATTTTTCAATGAAATGAAAAGCTGTTTGCAAATCATTGGTTATTATTTTTCTCCCTAATAGCTAAATCTCTTTTCATATAAAAATGATATTTCAGTGAAATATCACTTTACAGTATGCAGTAGGTAGGCAGGAGTCTTATGGACTTAAAGATACATTTAAGCACATTCTCTGTCATGCACCATTTTCATCCACACTCATTTAGGATATGCTGGATTTAAACATCAGTTCTAAGTCCTTGCACAGGATTGAAATAAATGGAGAAACAAAGTTGTGTTTTGTTATACCACACTGGTATAACTCAGGATGACATAAGACTGTCTCAGTCTTAAACAATGAGTTGAAGGCAAGATGATGGGGACATAGTAGGAAAAACAAAAACATGTAGCCAAAACATATTATGCCATGGTTAGATGCAAACATGGGAAGACCCATCATGTATTGCATGTAAATTACCTTTAATGGGAAGAAATATTATAAAAGTGCCTTGAATTAAAAAAAACAAAATGCAATACATAAAGATCAGTGCTTGTCTTGTCCTCATCCGCTGCTATTATATCATGATCAGTATAATATCAAGAAGATCTAGGATGGAATCATATATGATCGGTATTTTCTTGTTTATCAAAGCCCTTGTTAATTTATAAATTGGCTCCTAAGGTCTTTTAAAAGACATGGCTTAGGGGGCTGCATCATGCTGATAGCATGCAGGTTGGGGATTAAAGACACAATAAAGCATAGATAAAGGGTCCAAAACAGAGAGATAAAGAATCGGATAGGCATTGCAAAGACAAATGCACATAGAGAGTGAGGCAGTGATGTGAGCCAGTCTTACATAGCAATAGAAGCAGACTCACACTATGGCCAGGGTATAAACTGGGCTGGCAAATCTAGTGTACAAAGTGGGCTTTGAGGGCAGCCATCTCATAGATGCAGAAGCCTGTCACTGCCATTTGAACTGCCATTTGGAATGCAACAGTGAGTTGCCAGTTCAGGGAATGAGAAGACAAGCGTCTTTATTGTTCTGTGCACAGCTCAAACTGATGTCCAAGAGGAGACTACGAAGTCAGACAGCTGTTGCTAAACTATATGCAAATACTGCTGGCAAGTCCGTGGCACTTAACTGATCATGTTCAATGCCCCTTCAGGGCAATGTGACTATGATCAGGCCTATCTCTTTCTCAAATCAGAAAGTTGAAGCCAGTTTTTGTAATGAGAAAACAGGAAATGTTAGGAAAGAAGATTAGCTGCCCATTCAGGCACATCTACCCTCTGTTTGTTGTAGAATGTTGGAATGTTGATGAATGCACATTTTATACATCATGAAATTTGGGGGAGATAGAGAAGGAGAGGTAGAGAGAGGGAGGGAGGGAGGGAGGGAGAGGGAGAGAGAGAGTCAGAGAGAGAGAGAGAGACAGAGAGCAAGAGCTTAAAAATGAAAAAAATAGCCTTATAATAAATGCCAGAATGTAAATTTATATCTTTGCTAACACGTATCTTGATAGTGTTTTCAGTGCATCTACTCTTTCATAGTAGCCGGATGTTCATATATATATATTCGTAGATTTTCACAGGTACAGGTATGCAGGTCTTGGTGTGTTCGGGTCTTTTCCTGTGTAAGAGAGCATCTTGGCAATGTTTTGACGAGCTCCCACTCGCCATCTTCAGGCTGGTGCTTTTGGCTTCGTGCTTGTGCGAGCAAAGTGTGATCGGAGCTGCCTTCTTCCTATATATACTGGTGGAGCGGTTGGCTGTGTTGTCATTTCTTGATTGGTTGATGGTGTTGATGTTTGCAGATTGGCTGGCTTTTTTCATGTGTGGCTGGGGTATTGGCTCTGTGTCTATCAGCCTCCTGTGTTGTAACGACCTGGGTAATGGGCTGTGATGACCTTCTGAGTTCTACAGCACAAGACCCAGGATGTCAAAACAATAGAACAAATATATATATATATATATATATATATATATATATATATATATATATATATATATATATATATATCTTCTAGAAATTTTTCAAATATTGCAAAACAATGGGCTGCAGTAAAAAAAAAACAGTGTGGCACATATAGAGAGCACTTCCTTCCAAAGCAACAGTCAACTAACACATGAAATAGAAAGATAAGCTCAATTCCTTCTGCTTGCTTAATGGGACTATATAGATCTCCCTTCATCCCAAAACAGTCACCCTATTTTTGAGTGATTGAAACATTTCATGGTGCAACGTTCAATTCCCAGACAAGATCAGATCCAGTGGAATTAAGTGTAGTGGGAACTAGAGTTTTTATGCAGTTGGAAATATAAATTTGAGTAAGAAGCAAATGATAAAAATGTGAGAGGAAGTTTTTAAAAAGAAATACAATTTTAAGTTTCCTTTTATTTTTCATGATTTACATTAATATTATATTATTGTAATATTAATCACAACTCGTAAAAATACGTTATTTGATTTATATACAACATAAAAAGATATATCTTCATTATTTATAAAGATAAACTTTATTATGTCCTTTGACTAACGTGTGTAGTTTCTCAACTTACAACCACAATTGAGCCTAACATTTCTGCTGCTAAGTGAAATATTTGTTAAGTGAGTTTTACTTCATTTGATGACTTTTCTTGCCCCAGTTGTTAAGTGAATCACTATAGCTTTTAAGTCAGTAACACAGTTGTTAAGTGAATCTACCTTCCCAATTGACTTTGCTTGTTGGAGGGTGTCATGTGACCCCAGACATTGTAGCCATCATAAATATGAGTCAGTTGCCAAGTATCTGAATTTTGATCATGTGACCATGTGGATACTGCAATGGTTGTAAGTGTGAATAATGGTCATAAGTTACTTTTTTCAGTACCGTTGTAACTTTGAACAGTCACTAACGTTTGTAAATTAAGGGCTGTTGTAAATTAATTACCTATACATACACACAAATGCTGACAACATGTGTAAGAGCATTGATAATGTTACCTATGTGGGTAACGAAGTCTGTCAGGAAACAACCAAGCTAAGAGAGCACCTGAAACTCCATAGTTGAACCTTGAGCTGCATATATGTTCTGACCCTTTTCCAACAAATCAAACACAATCCAAAAGGAACAGAAACATTGTAATGCTTTTACAAAATAATTAGCTGTGATAAGCACAAGCCTTGCCAAACTGTGCGAGACTTGCCAAAAGATGACAGACAAGAAATAATTTGCAAAATAAGAATGTTCAAATACAAACTCAGGATACTGGAATGTCCATGATGCTGGAGTTTCAAAATGTCTTTGCCTTCTGAAAAGTACATTCGTTTCACAGCTAGCTTTTATCTTCTTGAAGGAGGCGCCATTACCTTGCAGCCTTACTCCCAAGTTGCCCGTGCTGTTGTAGCTGTTCTTTCCTGCAAGCAATCCTGCGTGCACGTGCACTTAGCACAGGCTCCTCGGGAACTTCCTCATCACTCTTGACAGCCCCCACAATCTCTGAAAGCAGCAGTCCACTCCCTAATGGTCCTGGCCCCTCATCTGAGTCCTCACTCTCCTCAGCTGTTCGCACCTGCTGCCGGCTAACCACAACAATATATACTCTTTTATTGATTCATGATGCATGCTACGACCTGTTTCTACTGAAGCTGTAACAACATTTGCTTGCATGGATATTCCCTCCAGAGCAGAAGGTGTTGGGTATATGGATACACCAACCAGGTTTGGGTTGAATAAATATGTAAACCTAGGATTAAGTGTCTATGTAGCTTTAAACAAGAAACTGCAATGTCATTGTGAGTGCGGTTGCAGGCAGTAATATAGGTAGGAAGGGAAACGTAATAGACGCGGCTTCTGGATGCACCTGGTTCTGTTCCTGGTCTGCTGCCTGCTGTTTTGGAACGTCTATCTGCTTACTCTGGAGGCTACTGTGCCAGATACCATTTCAACTGAACACAAGGACTGTTTGCCTAGTGAGTTGAGGATTCAGCGTTGTCTTTGAGAGAAAGGTATCGGGAGGAGAAGATTTACAAGCAGATAAGGACATTGTATTTACTGTTAATGGACTTGATAACTGGATGGATATACTGGATAATGATATATGGACTGAATGACACTTCTTAATCTCTGTGTGCAATAAATAACTATTTTATAACCACAAACAGTGTTTTTGTCTCCAGTGTGTGTATACTCTTGGGCCCACTCTCTCTCTCATTTGCCTGCCTGGCTGGACAGCTGCTGCATACTCTGCTTGGGGGTTTATCCCCAAACACTAACATTGGTTATGGGCCCAGCAGAGTGCACAGTCTAACTAACCAGGATATAGCAGTGAGAGCTGGTGGGAGTTGCACATTACTGTAAATACAAACTGTTTGTTAAATAGTTATTTTTCACAAGAGCAATGGCACAAGTAAATTTGCCACATCTGTCCATGATATCCAGACTAGATGGAACAAACTATGTTTCATGGTCAATGAAATGTAGTTTACTTCTACGAAGTGAAGGTTTGTGGAACATAATAACAAACCCACCAGATGTATCAAACTTAAATCCTAATGATGAAGAGGATTATAAACTGATACAGGACTATGAACGAAAGAATGAGCAGGCTTTGTGCATCATAGGTCTCACTCTGTCTGACCAGCAACTCATTCATATCCGTGGAGTGGAAAATGCTGCAGACTGCTGGGAGAATCTCAAAAGGATTTATGTTCGAGACAGTGTAGGAGCTCATATCAATCTTACACGGAAGCTGTTTAGAACACATCTTGAGAAAAATGGAGACATGTTAACTCATTTAAACTGTATGAAAAGCATTTTTCAAGAATTGCAAGAAAAAGAGCTTATATTTAATGAGTTGCAACAAGTATACATCATATTGTCTTCTCTGGATCGAAGCTATGATGATTTTGTGACTGCATTAGAGGTATTACCAAAAGACAGTTTATCAGTAACTGAGATTACCGGCAGGCTATTAGAAGAAGCCAGAAGAAGGTTTGAACGTGACCAGCTGAGAGAAGATAAGCCTAATAAAGAAGAGAAATTATCTTCAAGGCTGGAAAGAAACCAGCTGTGTAAAGTAAAGCACCCGGAAGAAGAGAATTTATCTTCGACGGCATACACAATTAAAAAGTGTTTTAATTGTGGAGGCAGAGGACATTTGGCAAGATTCTGCAGAAAAGGAAAAAGCCAGAATGTAAAGAAGCCAAAGAAATCCTTTGAACTGGCCATGTTTGGCAATTGTGATATGAAGAATGATTTATGGGTGGTGGACAGTGGTGCATCCCACTGTATCACGAGAGATAAGACAAAGTTTATAAAAATGTCTACAAGCTCTCAACGTATATCACTTGCCAATGGTTGGCACCTCAAGGCCAAGGGTGAAGGTATTGCTTATTGTCCATGTTTAAACCAGAATATAAAAATGTTATATGTACCACAGTTAAAGATGAACTTACTTTCTGTAAGAGTATTAGATAAACTAGGATATGTAGTTACATTTAAGAATAATAAGTGCATACTGGAGAGAGATAACAAAATGGTAACTGCAGCTTTAAATGGAGCATTGTATGTCTTACATGATAGTAAGAAAGGGGAGGCACAGACTGTATTTAATAATATCAAGCCTCATGATGAATGTATCCATTTATTGTATAGGCGTTTGGGGCATGTGAATTTTAAAATGCTAAAACGTACAGTAGAGTTATCTGAAGGAATAAGGTTAAAACCCTGTGATAAGTATTTGCGTTGTAATGTCTGTTGTGAAGATAAGAGTAAAATATTGCCTGCAAATAGGCTAAATGGTTTCAAAACTAAAGAACCTTTAGAAGTAGTATTTGCAGACATTATAGGTCCAAAGAAACCCAGTATGGGGGGTGCTCGATATATACTGAGCATTATGGACCATTACTCTAGATATGGGTTTTGCTACCTAATGAAAAGCAAAACTGAAACATATCAACATTTCTTCAACTGGTTAAGGTTTGCTGAAAGAAAAACCAAAGGGCAAATTATAACCCTGGTGACAGATAATGGCACGGAATTTGTTAATAGCAATTTCCAGAATAGGTTAAAGGCAGCTGGAATAGCTCATAAGACATCTGCACCATACAGACCACAGCACAATGCATATATTGAAAGGCAAGGCCAAACATTGCAGGCGATGACCCGTACTATGTTAACTGATTCTGGGTTACCTGATTCTTTGTGGGGGGAGGCCACAATGTGTGCTAATCATTTATTAAATAATGTGGTTAACTCAACCACTGGTGAAATACCATTCACCATGTGGCATGGCAGGAAGCCTGATTTGAGTTACCTCCACACATTTGGTGCACCAGCATGGGTGCATATCCCTACACAACTCAGGCGTAAAGGGCAACATAGAGCTAAACAATTATTCTTCGTTGGTTACCAAGCTAACCATAGGGCATATAGATTTTGGGAGAAAGGCACATCTAAGGTGTTATGTAGTGCCAATGCCCAATTTCTAGAGCACGTAGGATGGGATAAGTTAGAGCAGGATAACAATAACGAGGTAGTTATTGAATCATATAGAAATCCCATTAAGTATCCCTGTAACTTTAAAAATAATGTAAAGGAAGAAGTACAGGAAGATGCACAGCCCCTAGAGGAAGAAATAGCTGAGGATGAGGAACAGGTAGTAACTCAACCAAGCCCAGTAATACCCAGAAGGACTACACGTATTTCTAGACCGCCTGATAGATACCAGGCTAATACAGTGTGCCAGGAAAATAGAATCCCAAATACTGTGGATGAGATAAGAAGATATCCTTCTAAAGAGAAAGAAAATTGGTATGCAGCAATTAATAAAGAATTGAAGTCTCTGAAGGATATGAAAGTGTATGAAAACGTGAGATTACCTAGTAATGAAAAACCCATTGGCTGCAGATGGATTTTTAAAATAAAAACAGATAAGGATGGAAACACAATCCATAAGGCAAGGTTAGTAGCCCAAGGCTTTAGACAAAGTGCAAAAGACTATGATGAAGTATTTGCACCTAGTCTGAAAGCAGCAACTTTAAGGGCAGCATTAGTGTGGGCAGCAAGCAAGCAATATATAGTTAACCATTTAGATGTGGAAACTGCTTACTTGCATGCTCCACTAAGACATACTGTGTATATGAAAAGGCCTAATGGATTTAAAGGAGACAATAATAATGATTGTTGGTTATTAAAGAAGAGCCTTTATGGTCTTAAACAATCGGGCTATGAATGGAACCAGTATATTGTGAAGGAACTGACCAATATAGGGTTTAAAGCTGGTTTAGCCGACCCATGTCTATTTAAGAGGGATAAAAATGGGAAAATATCATTATTATTGTTGTTTACTGATGATATTGCTCTGATAACTAAGACTAATGATGAAGCAAATGAAATAATAACATCATTAGCCGAGAAGGTAAAAATCAAGCAATTAGGGGAGATAAAGAGATATCTAGGATTGAATATACTGAGAACACAGAAAGGTTTTAAGATATCTCAGGAAGATAAGATATCTAAATTGCTAATAGATTATAAGATGGAACTTTGTAAGCCTGCAAAGACTCCAATGAGTCAGGATATTTGCAAAATGGATACACAAAGTCCCAAATGTGATAAGGAACTATATCAATCCTTGGTTGTTAGCTTATCATATATTAGCAATTGGTCAAGGCCAGATATAGCTTTTAGTATTAATCAGCTGGCACGACACAATAACGATCCGCTTCAATGTCACTGGATAGCATTGAAAAGAATCCTAAGATATCTTAAAGGAACATTACACCATGCACTGTATTTAGAACCAAAAGGTGATCTCATATTGAGTGCTTATGCAGATGCTAGTTTTGCAGCAGAAAGAGATACTAGAAAGTCGACTTCAGGAACAGCCATAATGCTGGGTAAGACATTAATAGGCTGGAAGTCAATAAGGCAACAGCATATAAGTTTGTCTACTATGGAGGCAGAATTCTCCTGTTTATCTTTATTGTGTACTGAGTTAATTATGTACAAACAAATGTTGAAGGATATGGGTATAACTGTAAATTACTCTATAGTTGTACATGAAGATAATCAGGCAGCAATTCAAATGGCCACTAATATTGCAGTTAAAACGAGAAGTAAACATACAGATTTGAGGTATCTTAATGTAAGACAATCTGTACAGAGTAAATTAATACAGCTGGAGTACTGCATGTCGGAGGACAATGTAGCTGATCATTTTACTAAAGCCCAAGGTGCTATTAAGCATCTAGAGAGTTGTGAAAAATATGGGTTTAGAATGTAAAGGCATTACATATTTATATCACCCAAAAGGGGAGAATGTTGGGTATATGGATACACCAACCAGGTTTGGGTTGAATAAATATGTAAACCTAGGATTAAGTGTCTATGTAGCTTTAAACAAGAAACTGCAATGTCATTGTGGGTGCGGTTGCAGGCAGTAATATAGGTAGGAAGGGAAACGTAATAGACGCGGCTTCTGGATGCACCTGGTTCTGTTCCTGGTCTGCTGCCTGCTGTTTTGGAACGTCTATCTGCTTACTCTGGAGGCTACTGTGCCTGATACCATTTCAACTGAACACAAGGACTGTTTGCCTAGTGAGCTGAGGATTCAGCGTTGTCTTTGAGAGAAAGGTATCGGGAGGAGAAGATTTACAAGCAGATAAGGACATTGTATTTACTGTTAATGGACTTGATAACTGGATGGATATACTGGATAATGATATATGGACTGAATGACACTTCTTAATCTCTGTGTGCAATAAATAACTATTTTATAACCACAAACAGTGTTTTTGTCTCCAGTGTGTGTATACTCTTGGGCCCACTCTCTCTCTCATTTGCCTGCCTGGCTGGACAGCTGCTGCATACTCTGCTTGGGGGTTTATCCCCAAACACTAACAGAAGGAAAGTATTGTAGACATCAATAGACATCAATGGAGTGACAAGCAAGGATATATTTTTGGTATCCCAAGACAAACTCTGGGACTTGTATCTGTGATTAAGTTGCAAGCATGTAAGAGTACGGTTGAAGCTGTGAACATCATGAAATTCATTTCATCTTCTTGTCACCATGGTTAATGGTAGATGCCTAAGATAATTGAAGAGAGGAGCAAACTATACAACTATACAACAAGAAGAATTTTAACAAAACTTGTTAAATGAAGACTTATAATAGATGTCCTACTTGAGGTGAATTTCTGGTAAGAATATAGATATAGCAGTATGCAATTCAGGCTTTTTTTAAAAAAGCTTTCTAATTTAATCTAAAGTCCTGGAATTTTTTTATATGCATTTTTAAACATTATCTTTTTAGAATATGTAATTGTGTGCTATTTATTGTTTTTTGCATAAATGTATCCGCAGATTGCCTAGAATCCACTTGGATTGAGACAAGAGATAAACTGCCTAAATAAAAGGAATACATTTTGGAACATATAAATGTATAGATTTTAAGATGTCATCTAATAAAGGACTTATTTTTTATCTGTGCAATTATATTTTTTAGGCATTTTGAAACCATTTTATCTCTATCTTCCCCTCCTCTTCTATTATCACCATCATTTTCATTATTACTATTTACAGTTCTTCCTCATAAACCATACCAGATTAATGTACAAAATGAACAGTAGAATGACCTGCTATAATATGAAACAATAGAAATAGAATAATAACAATACAAAAGGTTAACATAAAGTTCATTTTAAAAGATACCCTGGTGGTTCTTGCTGATTTCATGATTGGCTACTGTCATTAGGAAGGTCTTCCTCCTAGCCAGCACACTGCAAGCCAGATCCCCCATGGAAACTAAATTATATCACTTAAGAGCAAATATAATGAACTGAAAGTTAGGACAATGGTATTTGAATCTCCAATATGGTAGATCTATCATTTGGATCAGTAGTTCCCTTATTTTACTTTCTTGCTGATTAACATTGCCAGAGATTCTGAAAATTAGTACAGTTAGTCTGAAGCAAGAAAAAAAAACTCCAATCTGTCCATTGTAAAATAAAATAAAAATAAAATAGAAGTTTTATTTTCAGCCATGGAACAAGGACCAAGAACAGCAGATGGCACAGTAAGTAAATAAGCACTTTGCTTATTTCCCATATTTCTTCCTTATTTTCATTTCTTGCTTTAATTTAGCAGAGAGGACATGAAAACTTAAGCCTTTTTGATGTCTGCTGAACGGCATTAAGGCACAAGTACAGCCAAGTAGCAATGCCAGATTACCAAGCCCTTATAACATCTGTAAGACAAGCGCACTAGCCATGATTATGCCCTCCTAAGCGTTCATTCAAATGTATTTGAAACACATAATTACCACCTAGCAAACACAATATACTTCGAATTCTCAAAATGCCCATGGGCTCCTATTATCTTGTCCTATTCTTTTCATGCCAAAAAGAAGAGGGAAAATAAAAAGCAGTGTTTAACTTCTGGTGGGGAATACTTTTGACACTTTTTTGTCTTCCTATTTTTTAGCATATTTCTCTTTGCTATGGGAAGCTTGCAACTCTATTATTAAAACAGAACACAGTCCTAAGGGAAAGTGAGCAAGCTGGCATTACAGATGGGAACAGTGTGGATGGAATAAACTATCACCGTATTGCTAGCACCAAAAGAATTTTTCTTACAGCAAGAAAAATCATACACGGTCTCGCTTGAGAGAATTATTTTTCTAGGTGCTGGTTTTAATTGATCATATACCGTATTTTATAGTTGTATCATCATACTTCAGAACCACCTTTTTAAGGAAATAGTTAATTTAGTTTCTTTTTATTTTACTCAAGCTGCTTCAGTCGGATTTTTTTTTAAGCAAACGGAAACATTTTGGATTAATTTCTTCCTTCTTCCTCCTCCTTATTGCTTTTGACACTAGTAAATCCTGTTTGAGACAGGTAGGATAAAATAGTTTATATTCTCTTGCAACATATTAAAAAACCTTCAACATCAAATGAAAATATGTACATTAAAAAAAATTAAGAACACACATTTTAAAACCAGCAGTATAAAAATTCCGGCAACAATACAAGCCATGCTTAAATGTTATAATCACATCACCTAACAATAAACAAAAAAATATTTTCAGAATGTAAGAAGGCACGTATCTTCTGGAGAAGTGCTTTATGGCTTTTGTGATATAAAACAAAAATTTCTGAACTAAATGTATTTGTTGTACCCAAGAAAATAATATTCCCCAAAATGATACAAAATAACATTCCCAAAATATAAATACAAAATTAAAAAAATACAAAATAATACCTCCCAAAATGCAATATAGTATACTCAAAATAATAATCCCTAAATAATATTCCCAAATGCCCATTAATATCTACAATATACCCAAGGAAAAAAAAATAAAAACATAAAATAAATAGCTGCCATGCATGATAAACAATTTCTATGATCCAATATAACTAACAAAGAACTAAAAATAGCAAATATTTGCAGTTGAAGCTGAATATTCACCAAGTTTCCAATACTTAAATCTTAGCCTTTTTGCAAACCCATTGTTGAGTCTAACAACCCAAGAGTTAAGGTCAGTGGTGGGATTCAAATAATTTAACAACCGGTTCTCTGCCCTAATGGTTTCTTCCAACAATCAGTTCACCAAACTGCACAGAAAGTTAACAAGTGGTTCTCCCAAACTGGTGTGAACTGGCTGAATCCCACCACTGGTTAAGGTTCTATCTCACATGCTCAATATCTAATACTAATACAGATTAACAGAGTTGAAAGAGACCTTGTAGGTCATCTCGTCGAATCCCCCCGTCCAAGCACACCCTACACTGTTTCTGACAGATGGCAGTCCAGTCTCTTCTTGAAAGCTTCCAGTGATGAAGCACTCACAACTTCCAAAAGCAAGCTGTTCCATTGGTTGATTGCTCTCTGTCAGAAAATTTCTCCTTATTTCCAGGTTGAATCACTCCTTGTTCATTTTCCATCCATTATTCCTTGTCAGGCCTACAGGCACTTTGGAAAATAGCTTGACCCCTTCCTCTCTGTGGCAGCCCCTCAAATATTGAAACACTGCTATCAAGTCTCCCCTGGTCCTTCTCTTCACTAGGCTAGCCATGCCCAGGGCTCTTGTATTGTGCTGACACCGAAAGTGGACCATTTACTCTTTTAATTTCCTTGCAAGTGATTATAGTTTATAAAACCCAATTTTATAAAGAGGTAAACTAACTCAGCCCAGGTTGTGGGGATATGGAAGTCCAATGCTTCATTTTGCCAAGGAGCACTGTGATTATTATTATGCTGGATCACCAGCAAGAAGATCTACCACTTCCCAAGTCATCACACCCTTGGACCCCATCCTGCTTTTACCCAAGAAGCTCAGCTGAGGCTTGGGCCTTTTCACTCATCTGATCTTAGCTCATCGGCCATATAAAATATGGAGTGGGCCTCTGGATTTGGTGCAGAGGATTTTTATTTTTTTTTGCTGATATCTGGAGCCTCAATGTTTGGTTTTAAAGTGGAGAGAAAGATTTACTAGAATTAAATTGGCTCTGAATTTTTATGGAAGCAGATCTGCAAATTTTGTCAAATCCATCTATATCATAAATTGGAGCACTAGGCAAAGTCTACTGGTAGTCAATTTTCCGCAACAGAGAATGTACACAGACATTCTCTACAGACATTGAAAAACACACTATGCATCTAAAACACCTCTCCTACTAGCTAGAGGAAAGATTTTTCCAGGAAAAAAAAACTGTAAATAAAATTGGTGGACTGCAATAGTGTCCAACTAACATGGACTGCAAAACAGTAAGGATTTATACCTGGTCTGAGCATACTGTTATATAGCATTTTAAATGCTTCTTTTCTCTTCTACCATATTTATTAGTGAGGCAGCAATAATCCATGGTTTACAAACTAAACACAAGGCTCTGCTACTTCAAGATATTTACAGCTTAAATGGAAGTGAGGGGAGGGGAAAGAAATTAAATGAAACAACAGGATTGATTGGAGTCAATACAGTTACAATACTTAGCTTCACTGAAGTTGCAAAATGAGAAATAAGGCATTTTTTACCAAAAGCTTTGGAAGACAACTGTGGTTGACCAGAGTTCAAAGAAACAATTTGGGAAAATGTCACAGGGTATAAAGGGCAGTAGTAGAGAGCATTTTGAGATTATTGTTTTTGCAAGGGCAATTTGAAACTAAACCAGAATTTAGATAATTTGATAGTTAGTGAAATTCTTGATATGCTACTACATCAAAATGTTATTCCAAATTGCTTTGGCAGTCATGACTTAGCTTACTATTTAACAGGGGCAGATAATCCATATTTTCCTTATTGTTTCAATCCATATTCTACAGGGTGGTTGCTAAAGTTGGTTCATATCTTGTTGTTGTTGATCATCACAATCAGCCAGATGTTCAGATTAGGTTTAGAATTTTTGTCTACTATTATTATAAAATTTTATTCATTAAACATGAAACTCAGTCAACTGAACATTTAAAAATGTATCACAAATATCATTGACTGGCTCTGATGATTGATACGGGTTGCTGCCAGCATCCTAAGTATCAACCCAGTATCTTCTTAAAATATAAGTTGTTCCAAATAGTGCAGTCTTTTGCAGCTCCGCTGGCGCTACAACGGGAAGCTGCAACTTCTTGATATATTTTGCAAAATTTTTAGACATGGTACCAAGTGCCCCAATGACAATATCACACTTAGATGTTTCATCCATAATTGCATAGTTTTGATGCCCAGGTCACAATATTTCATAATTTTTTCCAGTTCTTTTTCTTCGAGTCTAGCATCTCCTGATACAGCAATATCAATAAATGTACATTTTGGTTTTTGACAACTGTGATATCTGGCATGTTCCAAATGACGATCCGTCTGTATTCGAAACTATTACACCATTCCAATAACTTCCATTGTTGTTGTTGTTGTTGTTGTTGTTGCTGCTGCTGCTGCTGCTGTTCTTGTTCTTGTTCTTATTATTACTTTTATGCATTATAAATGTGTACTATATTTTTTTGGCCTTAGACCAAAAAATAATAAAAATAAAAGAAGAAAACAGGAAATATGGCAGGGTAGATGAGGGAAACTCAATAAAAGAATGAAGAATGCCATACAAAACAGGAATCCTTCTCTGGATTAAATTTTAAGTTGAGCCAGAGAGGAGTTTGGGATTAATAAAATCTGCCTTTTCTTCCAGAAAAGATTTGTAAGCCCTTAAGGCTCATTTTTAACTCAAACATGAGCTTGATTAGCATCTTTTGCTTCAGCCTACTTGTAACTATTTTGTTTGCCTAAATCAGACAGTTTAACATACCATAATTTTAGCACTATTTTCTGTTCTGCCTCAAATTTTGATTGATCAGCACTATGTAATTTCTGAGAAAAGCATATACACAATTCCTTGAATAGCTGAATAGTTCCATTTAAACCCATTACTGAAAAGTATGCCTGATCTTTTATACAGAAACAAACTCTGGGGGTGGTAGTATTGATAGGCATGTGTGTGTATGTGTCAACAAGCCAGCTACTTCATGAGACCCATAAATGCTGTAATCAGGTCCTAGAGTAATATAGAATGTGTTCATAATACATATAGTACATATATGTTATTAGGCATGAGTACATGAGCCAAGTTATATTAATTTGATTAACTTTCCAGAATCCCATCTGGAACAGATAAGAGGCTGAAAAGACTTTCCATCAAAGAAAACTATATTTATTCTGATTAGTTAATCAAGCCAGAGCCTTATGCTGCTTAAGTGCTTGGCCTTCTTTTACCACTCTCTATATACACACCATCTAACAAGAACAACAGAGTTGGACAGGACCTTGTATTCTTCTAGTCCACCCCACCCCCAAGCAGGAGACCCTACACAATTTCTGACAGATGGCAGTCCAGTCTCTTCTTGAAAGCTGCCAGTGATGAAGCTCTCACAACTTCTGAAGGCAAGCTGTTCCATTGGTTGATTGTTCTTACTGTCAGAAAATTTATCATTATTTCTAGGTTGAATCTGTTCTTGATCAGTTTCCATCTACTATTCCTTATCTTGCCTTCAGGTGCTTTAGAAAATAGCTTGAACCCTTCCTCTCTGTGCCAGGCCCTCAAATATTGGAACACTACTATCATGCTTCCCTGGTCCTTCTCTTCACTAGACTAGCCATTCCCATTTCCTGTAACCATTCTTCCTGATTTTAAATCTTGACATGTTTGTTGTTTGTAAGAGAAAATTTGAAAAACCAAAAGGAAGCTGAATGGAACAGCTTGGAAAACAATAAGTTTGGGTGGCTGCAACCTTACAGAAAAGATCTCAAGTCCATGCTCTACTTGGTATAGACATATTTCCCACAATTTGAGTAATGCCCATATTGGGAAGAGCATCCAATTGGGTCATGTTGGCTTGACAATTCTGGAAGCCTATACTTATGAAGATTGTCTAGAATGGAGAAGTTCAATTAAGGACCTGCAGAAAGAAATACATGGAAAGTGCATGTATATGTCAGCCTGCCTATTGCAAATCTTTGAAGAAAGATTTAAATCATCATCATCATCATCATCATCATCATCATCATCATCATCATCATCATCATCATTTGGCATTGTTACATTAGCCAGGAGGCTACAATGCAATTGTGGAGTTGTATTTTTACCAACTCTGTCAGGTACATACTTGCATACACCACAAGAGGGTGAGATAACTTCACATCAGAAAAAAAGGTGAATGGCTCTTCCCGCAATGTCATCCAAGGCCCTCGTCTCTCCACAAGAGCCACCTAGCCATCAGGAAGGTTCAGAGCCAGCAGGAATCTGCCTGCCAGCACAGAGCACCAACTGATCTCTGTGCCAAAGTGGTATCTATTTGTCTACTTACATGCTTTCAAACTGTAAGGAAGGCAGAAGCTGAAACAAGTGTCAGGAGCCCAACACGGTATGCAGTGATAGGACTCGCACCATTGGAGCACAGATGACTTCCAGCATCATTAAGCCACTGAGCCACCATGCCTCTTGGCCAACATAATCTATCAGGTTTCTTTTGTTTATAGGGGCAGGAAAATATATCACATTTGGTTATTACGTATTAGTAAAAATTATATATATACATATACGTGTGTATATGCTTGTGTGCATGCACATGTGCATGTAGGTATATGCAAGTATATGTATGTATTTGCAAAACAGCAGATAAGTCTTTAGTAACTGGACTGAAGTTTTTTCCTCATTTACAGGATTCTATTCTATGCAAAAATCAGTTACCAAAGAAAACTGGGTAGGTGATAGCATCAAAACCTGCTGGAGCTTTTGTGCTTTTTTTTTTTAAACCCATCCACTTTAATATCCATCAATATGTCATTGTCAATCACCATCTTGCCTCTGCTTCCCCACTGTGTCCCAAGGCTGAATGATCATCAGAACCACTTTTGTGAGATACAATCTCTAGACTCTATAGTGGTTTGACAATTATTTTAGAAGTCTGGGTTGGTTTGTCATTAAGTTATTAGAAGAAAATGTAAATGGTAGCATTGTATGTTTATCTGTTCAGACAACCTGTAAATGGTATTAAATAAGCCCTTAGAACTATTGAAAATCATATGATGCAATCCAGATGGAATGAGCAATTCTAGCCTCGACTCATCTAAACAACAGATTTAAACGTGTCTTTAAACGTCTTTCATTGTAAACAGTATCAATGCAGAGTTTAGGTCTGGCTGATTTTTCCCATAATCAGTGAGATATAAATGATTTACATAAACATATAACATATCTTTACATATAACATATCTTTACATGTAAAATTATATTTGTATGTTCAGTACCAAGTTTAAAAGGATGAGCAAGCTTCAGGCCCTATCACAGAGGCAAAGGCCTTTGGATTCTCCAAGATATGGTTAGCCTTGGCTGCCTTTCAGAAGGCATTAAAGACCTCCAACTCCATCATTGGGTCTATGAGTAGTATGAAATATTGGTTAACTTTTTTTTCTGATGCATAGGTATATGAATGTTTTGGATTGTTGCTCTTTTTTTGTTTTATTATCTGGTCTTTACTACTACTATTGCTGACAAAGCCTTAAGTCATGCATGAAGTAAGGCAACCATATAAATCAACAAAAATCATGTCTTTATCTTGGTACCAGTGTCTCTCTGTGTGTGAAGTGGTGGTAGGGAGGTGATAGCAAGCAAGGCAGGGTTGCTTTCATGCAAGAGAAATATCTCTTATGTTTTGCAATTGAGTTCAGGGTGACAGATGGCTCTTGAAGAACTGTTAAAAATGTGGATGCATGTTTTGTTTCTCATAACATATGGTTCAAAACTTCTCTCTATCTCAGTTACATCAACAGTTTTGGAAATGTGAGTATTTTCCCCATCTGGTGGAAATATTCCAAAATTCATTGCATTGATTTTGCAAATAAGAAAACAGCTGGAAAAAGGTTTTGTTATTAATATTATTAAATTTTTCCACATTTATATTTCAAAGAGATGGAGCTTTTATAGCCTTTCTTAAGGGCTTACTGTTTCTCAGCTGTACAGTTTCTCTTTAAATGTTAATAACAATTGGTGTAGTATTTATTTGTTTTTCTGGCCATTAACCTCCCTTGGTTTACTTGGATATCACCGGATAATTCAACATAACATTGCAAGTCCAAAGAATTTGAACATCATTTGAAATTCAAGTCAATTGCCAGATATGATTATTCTGTTCCAAAAAGTTGCAGTTTCTCTTCCTAGTGGCATTATTTTGTGTCTAAGTATTTTGTCAGGAACATAAAAAACAGGTTCCACATTAGCAAAGAAATGATACAAGGCTATATATTCTATCTATATTCAACCTATATATAAAATATAGGGGGACAGGATGGTTCAGCATTTAAAAATGCTACCCTTGTGAGTTGTCCAGCTGACAGCTTGGGTTTGAAACCCAAATGCTATATGATGGGGTGAGCTCCTGTTACTTTTCCCAGCTCCTGCCCACCCAGCAGTTCGAAACCATACAAATGCAAGTAGATAAATAGGTACCACTTGAGATGATAACAGCTTCTGTTTCCTGGCCACATGTCCATGGAAATGTCTTCAGACAATGCTGGCTCTCTTGGCTAACAAATGGAGATGAACCCAGGCCCCTAGAGTTGGAGACGATTGGACAAGGGAAATATTTACCATTTTATATAAAATATATATTTATGGAAGCTAGATCAGAAAAAGATGAGCAGAGTTTTAAAATTAAAGTTGGGGAAAGAAACATTGAAAAGCTGTTCTGTGTTGATGACACTACCCTGATAGCTGAAAATGCAAAGGATCTGAATGTGAAGGATGATCTCAAATAAGTTAGAAATATACTTTGTTTCAGGCTTGGAAAGCATAAAATATTTGATACCTCAATATTGAAAGTGATAACCAAATATTTAACCTGCTTCTCAATCTTAAAACCCTTTATTCATTAATTTGGTTTGATCTTCTATTTTCACATTTTTGTTAACATCTTTATTTTCTGTTTATTAATCTTGATATTTGTCAATGTACCAAATTCATTTAATTCCCTTGAAATGAGCTTCCGTAATCATACCAAGGTATATGGAAAAGCCTTTAACTTATAACATTGGAAAATGTGAATGTTTGGGTTTGAGATAGATCACCCAAGTAATCACAAAAAATCAATCTACTTGATAGTGTATGCTTAATTCCTGTAACTGGAGATGAAGCTGTAGGTTAGCATTTTCCTTTATGGAATTGATTAATTAATATTTTTGGTGACTTGATTCAGAACGACTATGCTATTAGATAGCATATCTGTGGTGGAACAGGGGTTAGAATGCAGTATTGCAGGCTAACTCTGTTGATTGCCAGCAGTTTGATTCTCACTGACTCACGGTTGACTCATCCTCTCATCCTTCTGAGGTCAGTAAAATGAGGACCCGGATTGTTGGGGGCAATATACTGATTCTGTAAACCATTTAGAATTGGCCATAAGGCACTGTGAAGTGGTATATAAATCTAAGTGCTACTGCTATTGCTATTTTAGTTTTATTTTTTTTTCTCATGGATTTTTAGATGGAATGTTAATATTTTTCTTTCTTTATAAATAAATAATAAACATTCAGGCTTACAACATTTGGTTGTGCATTTCCTACCTCAAAGTAGCAGAAACAGCACCTAAAAGCACAAAAAAACAATAAAGAGCACCTACAAAATATTTGGAAATAACAAATGAACAGAAACTACAAGTGATTTATCAATGCTTTGCCATATGTAATCCTTTTTCATTAATTTAAATAATTTTACTAAATTAAGATTATGTAGAATTCAATGAATGGCAAGGAATCTTTTAGGCTCTTAGTTTAAAATGATATTGTGAGAAAAAGAACATCTTTCTTTTAAGTCCCACTCCCATCCATGTAAAGATTGTGCTAATCATCATATTGTGCTAGTCATCATAGGTTAAGAAGGAATGTACAGAGATATTGTAGATCTTGAAGATGGAGCTATAGTGATATATCTAGGGCTAGAATGAAAAACATAACTGCCATTCTTACCCCCAAAATGAGAAGAGATAACTTTTTTCTTATTTTAAAATATTCTCTTATATCAATATTTTGGACATTTAAGCATTAGTGTTCAGGTAATCCACCACAGCTAAAGCATTATGAGACTAATTGATTTGAGTTTAGGAATATTATCTATTTCAGTTAAATATACCTCCATCTCTTCTTCTTAAAATTCTCACTGAGGGAATACAATGAATCTACTATTCAGTATTTCGCTGTAGATATTGGATCTATATTAACTTTAGATAACATAGGAACACAGTTTGCAGACACATTGCCAATTGAACATGGGCTCTTTTTATAATTTCTAAAATAGATTTTCTGTCACTTCCTCTCAGTTTGAAAGGCATGGCAATTAAATTTTTGTACTGGCAAAAATTGTAATAAAAACGTAATACATTTATGCATATTATCATTTTACTGATGTTTTGTGCCACAACTAAATATGACATAAGGAAAAAACTGAAACTATTCACAGAATTGTTCAAAACATGCCAGTTTCTGAATATCATGGAACATACTTACCTTCTGTTATGATTAGTTTTTTATTGGGGGAATCTTGGATCTTAATTTTGATTTCTCTTCAGTTTATGATTATAAATTCAGTTAAAAAAAACCCTACTGCCAGCTTCTTGGGTTTGGTTCATAACTTGGATCTGCATATTGTATTTATGGCGGACGTATAAACCAAGCTGCAACACTAAATTTATATGGATGAAACAGTCATTACAATACTCTTGTTGGAAAATTATATAAATCTCTGTTAACTCTTTAAAAAATTGAGTATTTGGTCAGTAAATTGCATATAACTCTGAGAGGTGGCATGTGGACTTGGCAAAGTAGCTCAGAGATCCTGGCAGGCAGAAGCATGCTTGAAATAAAACTGTGCTTTGATTTCAGTTGTGGCAGTCTGTGCCTGAAGTGAGCAGGGAATGTGGCATGTAGCATTAAGACTGGTTATCTGTGTACTTTTTTCTTATATTACTAATGTTATTTCCTCATTGAAACAACACCCTCCTGAGATTGGGTTAACCACCCTATTGGTCTTTAGAAAACCATTACAATATTATTATTTTTCCAGACAGGCTTTGAAAAGATTAGTGATGAATAGGGGACTGAATACTGTGGCCTTGTTTCATTTTGCTTATTATAATTTAAGTGTTGCCTTGTTTTGATTTTCTTATTATAGTTTGTATATTAATATTATTTTTATGTAGTAAATTGATTTCCTAATTGGAATGGAGCTAAAGCTGGAGAAACATTTGCTCTACTTCACTCAACTACCATATCTTTCCATTCATACTTGTTATTTTTATTCATTAGATAAAGATAATTTTCCCCTGTCCAATCACGTCCGACTCTAGGGGGTGGTTTGACATCTCTGTTTCTTACCTGAGGGAAATCATCATTTCCAAAAACATTTCCATGGTGATGTGGCCAGCATGATTTTATATCAATGCACATGGAATGCTGTTATCTTCCCATTGAACAGGTGCCTATTTATCTGTTCACATTTGCATATTTTTGAACTTCTAGGTTGGCAAGAACTATGGTAAGTAAAGGGAGCTCATCCCATTGTGTGGTGCTGAAGCTTTCCAGCTGACAAGCTCAGTGGAATCATTCTGCCATCTCTGCAAAGATGATGGTACTAAAACTACAACCCTGAACAAATATGAATTATTCATATACAAGCACTAAAGAGTGGGAAAGATTTTGTGCAAAGTCTTACCACCAGAGGTTATGGAGTTGCATATAAGTCTAGTAATTCTTGGGACAGATAACAGTACCAAAGACTGGATTCAATATATCAATGTATAAATAGAAACATATTTGCACATCTTATAGTGCTGATCTGATCTTGTGATTTCTTGAAGTTTTCTCCAGCTAGGTATGCAAATTTAACCATCATTCTTCTTCTACCTATTAATCATTATTTCAGCACTGCCTCCTATAATATTCAAATAGAAAATCTTCAGGCACTTCTCCTGCCATTCACGGATGTAGCAAGCATAAGGAGATACCTTTTATGATAAATATATGCAGAGTCTCCTTTGCTCTCAGAAAGCAACAAGATCCTATGGACTCCTTACCCATACTTTGTGAGGGATTTTTTTCTAAAATCTCCTTTGTGTCTTGGGTTTATATGAAATACGCTAACGTTCAAACAAAACAAATAAATAAATAATATACTTTGGGGGCTGCTAAGATGTGGTAACTTGTTCAACCTACATATCTAGAGGTCCCCACCATTCCAACAGCCTTGCATGCCAAATTGAATTACAGGAAAGCTATTACTGAATTAAAATGTTTTACTGTGACTTAAGGGGAAAATGATATAATGTGTGAATGGTAAATAATTATATTAATCTGTTAAACTAAATTACACTTAAATTAAATTTAGCTTTCCTCCTGAAAGCTTTCATCCATTTTTGGTGTATGGCTCATAGGTCACTGCTCAAAGATCACATATCATTCTCAGAATTGATTTTCATGATGTTTTCCCTGAATGATTTCTCAATGCTCTGACAGTATTATTAATTTACTTAAACAATGACCCATGTACTTACTTGTTTTACTTTTAAATCACATGTGTAAATATGGCTCAAAAAACATATATCACAAGATGGAACAATACAAAAGACAACAGTAAACCCAGCAAAGTAAAAGTCATGTTCACCAATAATAAGACTAAACCCAGCAGATAAAAGCTTATTAATGTCTCTATAAACCTAATAGAAGGCAAGCCACTTGTTTGTCTGTCTGTCTGTCTGTCTGCTTGCCTGCCTGCCTGCCTATCTGTGTCTGTCTGTCTGTCTCTGCCCAAGAAGAAGCAATGGCAAACCACTTCTGAAATCTTGCTAAGAATAATAAAATGGAAGTCTAGTCTAACCCTTAACTCAAGCAGGAGACCCTATACCATTTCAGACAAATAGCTGTCCAATCTCTTCATAAAAACCTTTTGTAATGGATGCGACTAGTTCAGGCAGTTGCCAAGAATCAACACTTACTCAAAGATACAAAAAGAAAAGAATCAAAATGTAAGAATGAAAATAATATGAAGAGGTAGCAGCACTAAACAGTGATTTTAAAAAGCAAGAGAGAAAATGGAGAAAATGCAATCACTGTTTCTTTTTACATTTTGTTCAACAAAGTGAGGCACGTTTAATATTAATGAAATGACTCCATTTGACATTAAATATAAGGACATAATTCAGTGTTAGTTTTAAATTGAAAGCCAGATATCTCAGTCCCTACATTTTTTAAGACTTTTTTTAGGCCTAGAATTTTACAACTTGCAACTTCTAAAATATTCTAAACAAAGAAATACTTCTTTTTTTCAACAGGAGAATGAAAATACAATATATAATGCAATGCATAATATCTTTTACCAAATATCAGGCTGGAAGCTGATGTCCACTTCTGCATAACAATCTTGAGTTCCAGTGATAGAATTCTTGGAACAAATGTTCCGGCTGTGGAACTCTGTTTGGTTGTAATCGGTAGCAGGACTTGTAAGCTTTTCAGCACCAAAGAAATACATTTAGTAATAATTTTAAAAATCTTTAGTTTAAGGTGAGAGTGCTAAGATCATTACAATTTCCACTTATGCTTCAAAACCTTCCGGAAATTAGAAATTAGGATCAAGAGTTTAATATTCCTCATCACATAAGCTTTAAATGCTTTACTGAGTCTTGTATATTAAATGAGTTTATAAATTAGGAACTTCATTGAATGCATTAGTGTTTAGGTCAACCTTGGTTGGAAAAGGATGCATCCAAGTGGATACTGAAGAGATGCAGTTTCCCAATCACTTGAAAGACACTCCTGAAATTTTGAGCCTGCGTTAGCATAGTCCCAAATTTTCATTTTTTACAGTAATCATGCAGGCAAGAACTCAGTAGAGCCACCATTAACTCCCAGTGATCTCTTACACAAATATGCCTGATGGAATTAGCTGACATCATTGGCTGACATCATTTTAATCAATCTCTGATACTATATTGTTAGTCCAGACAGAAAGTAAAAAATTATGTTATGCCCCTGTTGAAGTCTGACTCCAAGGGAGAGATGAAACAGCTGACAGGGAGTGGGAGTGTGGCTCTGGTGGTTGTGGAGGAAACTGGGAAAGGACACAGGTCAGATGAGCATTCAGAGGAAGACTTAGGCCCATCCCTTCTTCATCTTAGGGCACGGAGGGGGGAGCGGATAAGGGAGAAACATGAGTGGCGTGGTCTATGGGAGAGGAAGGGGCCCTGATCCCCTTTACTGGGAGGACTGGTTAAAAGAACAAACTGTGCATGGCAAAGTTGCTGGAAGCAAAGCGTGCATTCTTGTTGGAGCTTATCTGTGTTTTGGCTTCCTCCCAACTGTGGTTGCTGTGTTATCTGGTAGAAGTCTGCAATTAATCATCCTTGCCTGCCATAGTAATTCCTTCAGTGTGTTATGTTGGCTTTTTTATTTCAAATTAACTTTACTTTGGGTGCGGAGTGCATTTACTCCTCCATAAACGGTATTCTTTTCTTTTCTTTTTTTTAAATAAAAAATTATTTGGGTTTTCACAAAACATAATACAAGTAAAATTTCTTTTTTTTTGAGAATAGCATGGTCCCGGGTTATCACTTCTTCATACAGACACAAATTCATTTTCATATTCATTTTTGTGTTCTATTCCATATCTTATTACTATTTTAACATTTTCTCAATAATTTTTCTCTTCCCTTAGTTTTTTCAATCTTACTTTTAATTATCTCATTTCTTTCTAAATTCAAATATATATATATATATATATATATATATATATATATATATATATATATATATATATTTTTGTTTTCTGAGGTTCTCACGGGTATTTGTATGTGGATCTTTGGTTGTTGGGTTTTCTCGCGTAAGATTGATATCTAGGCAACGTTTGATGAAGTCTCATTCATCATCTTCAGGCTTCTGTCTCCGGCTCTGTGCTTCTCAGAGTGATGTGAGATTGCAGCTGCTTCTTCCTTTTAACTGCTAGTGGGGTGGGACTTGATTGGGTGGGGCTTGGCTGTGTTCTGATTGGGTGGGGTGTGTTCTCATTGGTAGGGGTTTGGCTGTGTTCCCCAACCAATCAGAACACAGCCAAGCCCCTACCAATGAGAACACACCCCACCCAATCAGAACACAGCCAAGCCCCCACCCAATCAAGTCCCACCCCACTAGCAGTTAAAAGGAAGAAGCAGCTGCAATCTCACATCACTCTGAGAAGCACAGAGCCGGAGACAGAAGCCTGAAGATGATGAATGAGACTTCATCAAACGTGCCTAGATACTCGAATCTTACGTGAGAAAAACCGAGCAACCAAAGATCCATACATATATATATATATATATATATATATATATATATATATATATATATAATCTTTTTCTAAGTTTCAATATCTTTCTAGTCATTATATTTATACTTTTGTCTGTCCTGTTTCAATGTCATATTTTCTTTTCTCATTAAACAAAACTTTTCTCTGTAGTTACTAATTGGAATTTGACACCTTTGTATCTTTTAATTTTTATCCATTCAACTCTTATTTAAACTTCAATTTATACCTTTGCAATTATAACATTCAATATAACACATAACTTCCGGTCGAATTCTGCTCAGTACATTCTTAAAATACGCACTAAGTTCTTAAAGAGAAAAATATATATAACAATAATAAATAAAATACTTATTCTATTCCAATTCAGCTCTATCATTAATGGTAGTTATAATCTTTGACATCTTTAACATTTCTTTTCAATAGGGTATCATATTTCTAGGAACACTTATAATATTTCAATAATTTTATCATGTTTCTTTCATATTCCTATACACTTAAATTTTTATAACACATTTATAATAATTAAAATGTTCCCTTCCTTTCTTAATTTCATTCTCTCATTCTCTTTATTTCATTTATTTATTAAACATTACATTACATTACAATGAGTATATTTTCTATAATTTTAATCACATTTCTTTCATATTTTCAAAGTTCATTTCTATTTCTAATATTCCCTGTTTCTCTATGTCCTGTTTCTGTCCTTTATAATTTCTTTTCCTTTCCCTCTTCCCCCTCTTCTTCTCCCTTCCCTTTTTGACCCCTTCTCTCTCTAATTCTGATTCTCTCCTCTGTAAACCTCTCTTCTGTTTCTTCCTAATGTTGTAATTACTTTTCAAACTATTCTTATTTGGGGTTGTTTTTTCAAATCTTAAATTTTTCACTCTCTTACCCCTCTTTCCTTTCTTTTCCCCACTCTCAGCTACTCTTTGGCACAGATGCAGGGAGAGTGGCTGCAATACTTCACTTCAGTATTTGGTAACACAAAAGCTTCTTGTTTATTCCTTCCTCCACAAGGAATCCGAGATAATAGCTAAGCAAACAAAATAAAGTTGGATCTAACCCGAGTTTCCTGGGATTCGATATTTATAATAATTTCCCCTCATTACTCTTCATTACCCCTGATTACCCTTATTACCCATGATTACCATTATTAATGATAATTATTCATATGAACTCAATCACATGAATTGTGGTTAATGCGTATAGCTTCACCTCACAGCATTTTACATAGACCTCACATATTATTATGATACAGAGGTTATTCTGATGAAGAGGAATGCCAAACTTCAGGTTGCTGTGGCTTCAATTCAAATGTGTGTGTTGCATAGTCGCGACACCCACAAAGAAATACTTGGTCATTGAAGATGGCTTCTTCTTCGTCCTGCCCCTCTTGTTCTACATGCATTTCTTGTTCTTTCTCATAGTTCAGGATCTCCATTTCTAAAAATTGAAATACAATGCCAAAAGAACCTATTCCTTCTTGTACATCTTCTTTCTGTTTTTTAAGTTCCGTTCTCAATTCTTCCAAGAATGATACAATTTTAAAAACTTTTAAACAACTACCCGATTAAGATCCTTTTGGATCTTAATTGGATTCTTTAGATCCAATAGCCAAAAATCCAAAAATCACCAAGTAATCCAAATAATCCAAAGCTGTTTCTTCTTGATTCTTTTTTCCTCTTTCTCTTCCTGGGGTTCTCTTATCTTGTTACAAAGTTTCAGTTAAAATGTATATTTTAGGAATCTTGTTAAAGTTTCACTGTTAATTCCTTTCACTTCCAGGTGGTCTCCTCTATTTTTCCAGATCCCACCCTTTTGGTTTTTTCCTTCTTTTAAAAGTTTTTGAGAATCTAGAAATCTTTATTATCCCTTTGACATTTTATTTTCAGCTGAAATACCTTTTAATGTCAAAGTGGATTTTTGCCAGTTTCTCGCTTAAATCTCTTATTTGTCAATATAGGGAAGAAAATTTTTAAAAAACAAATCCTTTCCCTTCCCTCTCTCATTCGCCATTTCAAAGTCTTCTTTGAGAACAATGTTGTTCTTTATAATTCAAATTCCAGGGTACCTTATATTGTTTCTTTTTCAGTTTGACCCAGTCAGCCAAAACTTTCTCTTCTTATCTTCCTTCTGCACATTCTTTTCCAGCCGAGTTCTTCTTTGAGATGGCCATTTCTGGCCACCGCTGCAACCGCCTTTGGGAAAGGGAGTAATGACCAGCTGGGGAGGAGAAATGTGACTTTCCTTGACCCTGCTGGCAGTCTCCCCACTCTTCACCCACCTCTACAGGGTGGCTTGGCCTGAAACCAGCTGGCTCGGGGCACTTCAGCGGCGAGCACAGATCGAAACTGCACACGATCACAGATTTCGGTCTTTCACCGAAGAAACTCAAACCAGAAGCCCAAACTGTTTCTTTAAGAGTTTGATATCCTGCTGAGGATAATTGGACATCGGGGCCAAGTTGGAGGCATTAAAGGGACTTTCTTCTATTTTTGTGACTTGCTTATTTTTGTGTCATGCCCCAGCTCATCACAGATTATACTATTTCCATTTATATAACTTTGTACATCTTTTATAAAGTCATATTTAAACTTGCAAGATTCATTTTTCTCACCGTGTACATATATACATTCAACTAGACTGTGTTGTTTTGCTGTGTCATATAATATAATTATCTTTTATTTTAATATATGCCAATTAGTACTTAAATTGACAATAAAGTTAGTCTAAGTCTAAATTTAAGTATAGCTAAAGACTGGATTTTACATATAAAAAAACTTAGCAGGAACTTCTACAAATCACGTTCAATTGAGATCCTTAGCATCTTCATGTATGTTCCCTAGGCTTTTTAAAATCATTACACTTCCTCAAGTTTTCCATTTCTTGAATCAGTTAAACACTCAAAGACATCCCCTTCCCCTGCAAGGAAAATTATCTAAAAAGGAACTTTTTTCAAATCAAGCTATTAACACACAGCAGGTTTTTCTCCTTTACCTGACATATAACTAAATAATGGGGAAAAAAGACTGATTTAGTTTGCACTTAATTTCACAACATGTGTACGGACTAGTGGTGGGATTCAGTTTTTTTTACTACCAGTTCTGTGGGCATGTCTTGGTGGGCATGGCAGGGGAAGAATACCATAAAATTTCCATTCTCACCCCACTCCTGGGAGAAGGTTACAACAAAATCTCATTTTCTCCCCAGCCCACTAACCTGCTTTCCAGTTCTGTTCTCCTGTGCAGGGCAACTAAAGAAGACCCACTGATCAGCTGGGACTCGGGAGGCAGAGAATAGATGGGGGCAGGGCCAGTCAGAGATGGTAGTTTGGGTTCTCCAAACTACTCAAAATTTCTTCTACTGGTTCTCCAGAACTGGTCAAAACCTGCTGAATACCACCTCTGGAACAGACTTAACCAAAGGTTCAACTGTGAAACAGAGTATTCTACATCAAGCCAAGGCCAAAAATTGTAGAAAATTCCTGGAAGCTTGGAACTCAGACAAATCAGAACATAGACATAAATGACATCTAAATACAATTTGACAAAGATAATAAAAAATCAAAAATGAAACTCTCCTCACTCAGATGAGCAGAATTTTAACACCAAGAGTAATAGATTAGCAAGCAATACCCCAAACAAGGAAGTACCAAACAAACTAACAGTAAACAACAACCCGATTAAGGAACCACCAAGACTACTTCCACCACCATGGATAGGGTAAGACACTGATATAAAATGAGGGCAAATCCCACTCCCTACTAGTACTGACAGTGTTGGTAATGAAATGTCTTCATGAAAACAACCAAGCTTAGACAGCACCAAGGACCCCATGGTTCAGTCCTGAGTATCAAATATTCTTATCTATCGGCATGGTATAATTCATATTATCATGTACCTTGATAGTAATATCAAGGTAAACTGTGTACTTTGGAAGGATGCTCCTCATGAGGCAACCATAGATCTAACCATAGATCTAACATATAAAAATAATAAAACAAGTGCTTAATTTTTATCAAAAATTCCAAAGAGAGACAATATAAACAAAAATTCCCTTTGTGGTCTTAACCTTCACAATAAGAAAGTAAAAGCTTGATTCAAGTTTTCAGTGTACTTTCTGATTTTCAAAACATTCTCAGGGGTTTTATTCTAATGAAACATTCTGAAGAGGGCTGTTTCTGAGAGCGGGGGACGGGGGGACGGGGGGGGGGACTTTTCATGTTTTGCACATACTCCTAGGAGAAAGATACTTCAATGCAGCTCTATCTAATATTTCCTGATTTTCTGATTTATTACTGAATCCAAAGAACAGTTCCTGATCTTATTCATTTAGCTTATCTCGTTAAAACAGTCCTATTTAAACTATTTTCCCTGTGGCTTTGGTTAGTCCATATACTTACACAGCCTGTGGGGAACTGAGGTTTAGTGTTCCCTATCTACCCCTCTTCTACTGCAGTCTTAGAATTATGTTATAAGAAGGATTTAGTGAGAGATTCTCTTATCTTTTAAAACCTGAAGTTGCTTTTATTATACCATTCACTGATACCACCCAGACATGTACAGGCAGTTCCTTTTCCGTACATTTGACATCAACCAATATAAATACCATTGAAGCACATTTAACTCATGTTGGAAGGAAGGAAGGAAGGAAGGAAGGAAGGAAGGAAGGAAGGAAGGAAGGAAGGAAGGAAGGAAGGAAGGAAAGGATGAGATATATTTTAAACAATTACGTAGTTTAAAAAAACTGGTAGATGCTAAACTTGATTCTATTCATATGCTGATTTACTTGGAAGGACATTTCAGAAGTATTATTTTATTCTGAAAATTAGATATCTGTCTAGGTGAATTTTGTGAAATTGCATTACAAACATTTGAAATACTGTATTAAGGAGTTGAGTAGGGGGAGAATGGTGCTTGTAGTTTAAAAAAAAAACATGTTGATTTGATTTGGAGATTTGATCAACCATTCTATTGCATTCCTTATAGATAAATAGTTATAGAACAACATGTAACATGGTTAATCACTGCATTCCTCTTAGGTCTGAGAGAGAACCACTGATCTAAAACTATCCAGATGATTTCATTCTAGGCTAGTGCCTTTATCGATTATGCCAAATTGGTTCTCCTATTAAATATAGGCTATCAGAGGACAAAGAAGCTGCAAGAAAAATGTCGCCCACCAAAAGTGAAGATTCTATATCTCTTTGTCTCTATCTAGTGGTCATCTGATTTTTGCAGCCTGGATCTGATAAGCCTACCCCATACACATAAAAAAGTAGGAAACACTACTTCCTAGCTTAGTAATAAATTAACAGCACTTACAAATGACCTTAACCCTTTCTGTTTTATGAATATAAGTTTTAGTATATAATTATAATAAGTCAAATGGAAGAAGAGATAAACGGTTTGGAAGGAATATAAAAGGAAACTAGGAATCATAAATTGGGAACTTGGAAGGAACTGGAAAGATCATCTAGTTCTAGTCCAATCTTCTGAAATGTGCAAAAAAAATATAAAAAAAAAAATTAAACCATAGAGCCTCTTTTTAAAAATGGAAACTTCCACAAGTAAATTGTGCAGGTTTGTATAGATCTTAATGTCAGATAATGTTACTTATATTTAAAGAAGTCAGCTGCAACTTATAACTTTTATGTCTGCCACTGGTTTCTATGGCAATAGAAAATAATTCCTATGGCAGCCTTTTATGCAACTGGACATTGATATTATATTTTCCCCCAGTATTATTTTTCTTAGACTGAACACTTCTTCATTTGTTTATTTGGTTTATTTCCTAGATAGGACAGTGTACAAAGAAGCAGTTCAGAAAGGGGGGGTGGGGTGGGGTAGAGAAATAAACAAGCTTTTTGTCTGATCTTTGTCCAGTTAATGGTTATAAACATTGTGATGGAGCCAGATCCCTGAAACTGAAGAAAAAGATTTTGCTTTAAACAATGTAAGGAACAAGCAGAATTACAGGGAGAGATAAAGGCAGAGAGATACTGAATGAGTTGTGGCTGGAATATTCTGGAAACCACCATTTGAAATTTCAACAGCACTGCAATGCTGCCTTTATCCCATTTTAAAATTATTTTATCTTATAAGTAACATTATTACCAAGTTTTTAATAATAATTTTCTTATTGCAATCCCAACAACATGCATGTTCTATTTTGATGATTGATAGCTTTCCAGACCATCACAAACAAACCAGTTATAGAATTCTGAAACCATGGAATTGAATCAAATTTTAACAAAAGAGTCTGGGGAAGAGTGTCATTGGCTAGCTGTAAAAGAGAAGAGCAAAGGTTTGTCTTTTTTATTTTTTATTTTGCTAAGTACAATATTCATTCTGGATATATATGCTTCAAGTCCTAAGCTCCCTTACTTAGGAGAAAGACTTAGTCATCATTAGGAATGACAGTCTCTAAGACATGGATGGGCTGTAGGACTGGATCAGATATTGATAACATTATTGGGATTGTCTCACCTGAATCCTATTTAATTGATAATTTTAATACTGTTTTCTTCCAGTTTCAGACTTGATATACCTGTGCAATAAGCAGACAGACTTTAGATCAACCCTTCAGCATGGTGCTGAATAAGGCATCTGTTCTAAGATCTCTCAGAGAGTTGAGGCAGAATAAACATGGTTATAGTTGCTACTTGTTTGTCCCTGCATACGCCAGATTTTTCTATCAGCAAGGAAGACAAAGTTTGTTGCTTTTTAAAGAAGCATCTGTTGGTGACACTGTCAATGTAACTCCTCACCAGTGATGAATCAAAATTCTGCTGAGAGTCCAGCTGATTGTGGCACATATATATTTAAGAAAAACATGTGTGTGTGTGTGTGTGTGTGTATTGAAAAAACTGTGGACAAAAGTGGGCAAGAACTTAAATCCATGGTTTTCTTCCTGCTGTCACAGCTGGAAGAGAGGTACATAAATATTTAAAGCACTACATTTCTTTTTTGTACAGCACCCAGACTCATGATAAACAAAAGAGCCACAGGAATATGAATAAACTGAAATTGATTCTCTCCCATGCATGAAACAATAATTTCTGCAGCTTGAGCTTCAGGTCTGCATTCCTGTAGAGCACACCACTGTTTTTAACGGTTTGTGACAGAATGGCAAAATAGCCAAACAAGGTGTGACATAATTAGTCCTCTATTATTCCCAGAGCTATGTTTTGTGAATGTTTACACTTAATACACTGGATAGAATCATAAAATATTCAGTGGGTGTCTGAAATTGTCAAGAACTATGGTATTTTAAGATATGGGAGTCAGGAGACGTATTAATGTAAGCATATCTTTTCTGTGCCATAAACTTTCTATAGAAAATATGATGTGATTCTTTCTTATTGATGGACTGTATTGACAAGCTTCAACAGTTTCTTATAATCTTTATGTTGGAAATCCACAATTTTTAAACTGAATTGTTGAGCTTTGCTGACAAAATACATCTTGCCTGGACTAGATACCCTTATAATTTGTGTGTCACTTTTTGCAGAATGAAGCGCGCAATGAACAATATGGAGACATGTAAGAAAGCCTTGTCTGCTGACTCTACCTCATCATCTGTACATTCAAATTATGTCAAAAAGAGTAAACAACAATATATGTGCAGGAACTGAAAACCACAAAAGAGTGTGAGTCAACCAAGAACTGTTCCTTCAAAGAAAATTCTAGATAGCTCTTCCAAATGTATACTGAAAGCTGAGATGAAGACTTGTTAGCTGAAATAAAGTTGTAAGATATGTCAGCAGACAAAGCTGGAGTAAATTAACATTATGGCAAACCCACCTTTCACAGTAGCCTTCCTCAAAGTGAGGTCTTCCCAAAATTGCCTAAGTCATCTTGATTATTGTTAAGAATTTTGGGAATTGCAGGCTTGTATTTAAGTGGGCTGTGTAAAAATTGAATTCAGAGATTTGGTTCAAGGAAAAATTATTTGACTCATTCATCTGAATCTGGTTCACAAACTGAAATTGTGTCCAAGTCTATCAACAGATAAAATTAGATGTTTTTATATCTGTCCAATTAAATAATAATAATCTGAAGATTCTACTGCTACGTGGCTCCTCCATCCAAATTTTTGAAATTCCAACACATAATATATGGTATTGCAACAATTCAGATATTCAGAAAATCTTAGGTGGTGGGAGAAAGAGAATTGTGTGATATGATCCCTGACATTGACATGCACAGCTGGCCAACATATTTTATCACCTCAATAAACTCTGCTAATCAAAGCTCTTATGAGTCAGGCATAATTTTGATTCTCTGTCTCTGATGCCTTGTGCTTTTCTTTGCTTCATATATAGAATTTGCTCGTAACTGCAATGCCAACCCATTTGGGGGGTGGGGGACAGAGAGCCAAAAACCCATTTTTTATTTTTATTTTTCTCATGTAACAAATTGGGCCCTCTCAAAATATCAACCTTCACGGTGATGAACACTCAAAGTTATTAAACAGTCTTATGTGTTCTGGAAGTTAATAAGACTACAGTAATCTATGCAATGCATTAAATAATATTTGAGATCATAACATTCAAGACAACCAAACAATAACAATGGTCAATAACTCCAATCAATAGTACACAAGTTAACCTTGGGTGTTTGAAAGTCTCAAGATAACAAAATGATCTTAAGTGATATGTACATTTAATAAAAATAAGCAAAAGAGAAAAGTGGTGGATTTGGAGTAGTGATTCAGTTTAAGGGAACATATGCTGTACAGAGTTCAACTATAGAAGGAGGAAGCCACAAAACTGAGAAGACAGACATTGTAAATCTCACCAAGCCAGGGTTATAAGATACCTGAATATACAATGGAGATGTACAATTGAAAAGGAGGACACAAAGGAGGAAAGGCATCTGCAGCAAAACTTTTCACACACACACACACACACACACACACACACACACACACACACACACACACACGTTTTCCTCTGTCTTATATATTTTTTTATATTTTTTTGCCACCAAAAAAGGCACTAGATCTTATTTTTGTGGGGGGATGTCACCCACTGACTCACCTCACTTGTGAACATTACCCCTGGCCTCCTTTTCACTGTCAGTGGCCTTCAGGAACTTCTTCTGCAGCCAGCAAGCCCTGCAAGGCTTTCCTGAAGGCCTCTGTAGCTGATAACAGAGCTTCAGATCGATCTGAAGCTCTGTTATCAGCTACAGAGGCCTTCAGGAAAGTCTTGCCAGATGCAGAAGAAATGGGCCAGCAAGGCAGATTTTGGGGTGTGTGAAGCCTGGTTGCAACTGTCCGAAAGTAAGTAGTAGGACAGCTCCACCCCTCCACCCCTACCCTAGATTAATTTTACCTGTGAACCTGGAGTGGGTGAGGTCTTAATTAGGGCTTATTTGGGGAGGGGAGGGCTTATGTATATATATATATATATAGGCCTACATGCATATAAAATTATAGGTTCCCAAACTCTTCAGCTCATTTACTGCAACACCAGAAAGTCTGGTTTCTCAATTGCAATATTTTTCCAACAAATATGTATTTTCAAGAACATATGCTAGCAATGATATAGAATCAGTTAAAATATTTTTTTTTCAAATTTTACCATAGAAACACACAACAATTCCTGTGATCTGTGGTGGTACAGTGATTAGAAGGCAGTACTGAAAGCAGTACTCACTGCTCACTCCAAGTATGACTCAGCCTTCCATCCTACTGAGGTTGGTGAAATCAGAATCCAGATTGTTAAGAACAATATATGGACTCTGCAAATCACTTAAGAAGGGCTGTAAAGCACTGTGCAGTGGTATATAAGTCTTAGATAATAGAATAACAGATTTGGAAGGGACCGTGGAGGTCATCTAGTCTAATCCCCTGCTCGAGCAGGAGAATCTATTCCAAATATTAGCCTCCACCTAGGATCGAACTCACAGCCTCCTGATTGTGAGGCTAGAGTTCCTCCTCAAGACCACCGGAGCTGCCTCAGTGCTAGAACAGAGTTTTCCATACTTAATATTAATTCCTAAGAGTTGATGAGACTAACCAAGAGCTCCATGTTATTATTATTCAGAGCACTGTTAGATCAAGTAGCATTTTTAAAGTTATTTTCATATTTTTTGTGTGGGTTGGTGAACAATCTGAAAATTCATGAAAGGATCAATGAGCTGAAGTCTTTGGGAACCTCTGGATTACAGTGATTATAGATTTAAAGGGGCCATATAGAAGCTGATTGCTAGAATCAGAAAATAAATCCAGATTGTCGAGTCTGTAAATGGACAGGGAAAAAAAATAAACAGACAGCTTATAAGTTCACAACATATAAAAGTGTGAATAACTACTATTAGGTAGTAGTCTTCAGAATAACGTTACCCTTCCCTGCCCAAAGCATTCAAAAAGCCAGATAAATAGTTGATTTTAAGGCTTTGCCTGCTGGATAGAGGACATGACAAAAAGGAATATATGACATCTTGCTGGTGCAACTAAGGTCAGAAGACAAGGTTGAAACAATAGGAGGCCTCTCACAAAATGCAGGTAAGACAGAAGGTTTAAAGATATACAACTTACACACATCTCAGTTTCTCTTACATAGAAAGAGATAGAAAGATCCTAAAGAAGGATAGATAGACATAGTGTAGCTGGGAAAAAGAAGAGAAATTCCATTCCTGGGGAGACAGGGTAGAAAGGATATCTGAAAAGGGATGAATAAACTTATTTTGCAGATATAAGGAGTTATCCTAAAAGTGGTTCTACGATGGTGGCGATGACTGTCAGCGAAACAAAGGACATTAGTAATGTACTTGAGTCCAATCACTTTATTTTCTTTGCTTTTTTCTTTCAGAAATCTTATCCTTGTAGGAAGATTAAAGCTAAAGGATAGTTAATTCAACCAAGCCCATTTTCAGAGAAAGGAGTATGTCAGGTTCTATGAAAAAGAATCAGGAGAAGGATGGAGAGGGAATCATTGATATAAAGTCTGGTATGCCTTTTGTCATTTCTCGCAGGCACAAACAGACATATGACAAAGAATTTCCAGGTTCATTTACCAAAAAGATTCCACATCGGCCTGTTGGGTTTGTAAAGCAGCTGCTGAATCTTTAAGATTTGTGATGTAAAAGGGAAAGGTTTAGAATATTGTTGCCCAACCCTGTAACCCCGATGCTACCTGAAATGATCAACCTTGGAACAGTGTTATACCATTTAGTTCTCAATTCCTACCAAAATTTCTGGAGCCCAAGGGATCAGGAAATAATCTCTAAAAGTATACTAATTTGTTACAAGACTGGAATCCTCCACCAGCCGATCAAAATGGTCTGCTTGTCTCCCTCTTGGGCATAAGGACAGCAGCTTTACTATAAGAATAAGCTCTTTTCTATCAACAGCATTTTAGTCTTTCTGACTTCACAAATCCTGAGCCTAGCTAGGGGATAATGTTCAGAAAAGGAGGCAGAAAATCGGGAAATGCACCATTCTTGTGTATAATTCTGTCTTTGTCTAAATCCATATTATTGAAATCCAGTTCGTTTGTTTTGTCTGCTACTTAGCTTTTTGATCCCTATACTGATTCTCTTTCATTCATTGATTTTAAACAGCCAACATATACTTCTGGGTTGTTGAGTTATTGTCTGTCTTTATCTTGGACTTGAGCATCAGCCTAAGTCTTGAGTAGAGATGGCATGAAGGTCTGAGACTACGTTTTCAACTTAGGCCACTGTTCATAGAATTCAGACTAGCACTACTACAGCTCAGACAAGTGTTCTTATTGTAGCCAAGGAATATATAAACAGAGATGGGTTTTGAAATAATGAAATAAATATACCACCACACCCTGTTTTGTCTTCATTTGACCAGGTGGAGGTAGTAGAATTGCAGCTCTTCTTGTGCTCTAGGTATTACTAATACTATGGCATAGAGAAAAACAGAGGAGCTTTCTACTGTGGAAAAAGAGACAGAATAAATGGAGTGAAAGAGTGAAACATTCTGTCAGAAGAAAGGGTAATGTTCCGTACTAGCAGGCTTGAAAGCCTGCATTCCTATTGGTCCGGAAAAGCCGGGCCCTGATTGGAAGATATGGTACTCTCTGATTGGCTCATATAGAGCTTGCCGCGATTGGCTAATACCAAGCACGGCAAGCTCAAAAGTCTGTCATTGGCTGCCTAGCCGGGGCCAAGCTTTATAAAAAGAGCAGCCTCGGCTAGGGGTTTTGTCTCAGTATCTGATTGCTAATAAAGAACTGTTTGTTCACTACCACGAGTCTCATCTCTCCTTGGGACCCACCGCCCAGACCTAACAGGTAACAGAAAACATTTTTGCTCTCAAGTCAAACTCACATGTGGTAGAATCTGGCCATGGTTGCCCTGGAGAGGCATTGCCCACCAACAAGAATTCCAAGCAAGGGAATTTCAACAGGGGAACTAATGGGGTTTGTATTCCACCCAATTGCACGTGATCCCAGCCCTCTGGAGCATGAGATTACTATTGTTCAATATTGTTCCTTTTTTAAAGGGAGTTTCCTACTGTTTGGTTAGGAAGAATAAATCACCCCCCCCATTATCCTGTTCATTTGGTGCACTGCTTTTTTCAAAGATGAAGATCGTGATGATAATGATTTGTCTTGTTTTTCACTTGTTCACAGATGTTTCCAAGGTGCATAGTTTCAGGCAGAAACTATTATGAAATCTTTGTCAAACAATTTAACTTCATCAGCCAGCCTCTGAACTCTGATTCATGAACTGAGTGAGGGAGTCTTGGTTCACAAAGTTCACTCCTTCTGAGAGTGAGCAGGTGGGAAACATAATTTAGTACTTCTCAAATTAATGTTTTTTTTGGTCGAGATTGCAAAAAGAGGCCCTGTAATATTTTTAAATGTTAAAGACAGAAGTACAAGAAAAAGAAATTGTTCTATTTGCCTTGGGCAAGCTATAAAATTCTTAATACTGAGTGAGTGCCTAGAACATATTGGTGCAAAATGTGCACTGCTGCTGTTAACCAAAGGCAACAATGTTTGGAACTAGAATAAAGGCCATGATGGGTCACCAGGGCCAGACAAGATAACTTCTTCTTGCTTAAAAGTCCGTGCTGACCAAGTGGCCCCCATCTTCACCCAAATCTTCAATAGATCACTAGAGATGTCCTATGTTCCTTCCTGCTTCAAACGCTTTACTATCATCCCAGTGCCAAAGAAGCCCTCCATCAAGGAACTGAATAACCACAGACCAGTTGCTCTAACATCTGTAGTTATGAAAATCTTTGAAAGGCTTGAGCTGTCTCATCTGAAAACCATCACAGATCTGCTGTTAGATCCCATGCAGTTTGCATACTGAGCAAATAGATCAGCAGATGATGCTGTTAACATGGCTCTGCATTACATCCTGCAACACCCTGAATCTCCAAATACCTACGCAAGGGTCCTCTTTGTAGACTTCAGTTCAGCATTCAATACCAGTATTCCAGACACTCTTCTAAGTAAATTAAACCAACTAGTGGTACCTGAACACACTTGTAAGTGGATCATAAGCTTCCTAATAGACAGGAAGCAGCAGGTGAAGCTAGGCAGAATCACATCCAATACCTGTGCAATCAGCACAGGTGCCCCCCAAGGCTGTGTACTTTCTCCACTTCTCTTCTCCCTATATATAAATGACTGCATCTCAAATGACCCTTCTGTTAAAATACTGAAATTTGCTAATGACACAACAGTGATTGGTCTCATTTGAGACAATGACGAATCCACATACAGATAGGAGCTTATACAACTTGCCTCGTGGTGTAACCGGAACAATCTGGAACACACTCAAAACCGTAGAAATGGTGGTAGACTTTAGAAGAAACCCTCCCATACTACCACCTCTTACAATACTAGACAACACCGTATCAACAGTAGAGACCTTCAAATTTCTAGCTTCTACTATATCACATGGCCTAAAATGGACAGCTAACATCAAAAACGTCATCAAAAAAGCACAACAAAGAATGTTCTTTCTGCGCCAACTCAGGAAGCTCAAATTGCCTAAGGAGCTGCTGATACAGTTTTACAGAGGAATTATTGAGTCTATCATCTGCACCTCTATAACTGTCTGGTTTGGTTCTGCAACCCAACAGGACAGACACAGACTTCAGAGAGTAATTAGGACTGCAGAAAAAACAATTACTACCAACCTGCCTTCAATCGAGGACCTGTACATTGCACGTGTCAAAAAAAGGGCTGTGAAAATATTTACAGACCCCTCACATCACAGGCATACACTGTTTCAACTCCTTCCCTCAAAACAACGCTATAATTGCACACCAGAACTAGACACAAGAACATTTTTTTTCCTGAAAGCCATCACTCTGCTTAAGAAATAACTCCCTCAATCCTGTTCAACTATTACAAAGTCTGCACTACTGTTAATCTTGTCATCACTCCTTATCACCCATTCCCTCCCACTTGTGACTGTATGACTATAACTTTGTCACCTGTATTTATATTTATATAAATATTATATATTTAAATATATTTATATTTCAATTTATATTGACTATTTCCTTTTATCTTTTCTTTTATGTATACTGAGAGTATTTACACCAAGACAAATTCCTTGTGTGTCCAATCACACTTGGCCAATAAAGTATTCTATTCCATTCTATTCTATTCTATTCTATTCTATTCTATTCTATTCTATTCTATTCTATTCTATGATGAAGATAAAAGATGGCAAGCTTAATGAAACAAGGGCTCTCTTTCTCCCTTGCCAAATCATTTTTCTTCAACAACACTAGAGGGTTAGGGTTAGGGCCCTTCTACTGTTGTTTAGAAATGCTCTGAAGACAAAGCATTTGGCAAAGGAGAGTGAGACCCCTTGTTTCATTGAGCTTGCCATCTTTTATCTCCATCACTTATTGATTTTATTGTAATGTTTGATTTTTCTGAGCTGTCCTAAATTGTTGTGTGTTGGATGGCATGCAATTTTAATAAGTTCTTAGTATTATTATTATGGGATTATTATGGTATTATTATTGTTCTTATTATTGTTGTTATTGTTATTGTTGTTGATGATGATGATGATTGTTTTTGTTCTTGTTGTTGTTGTCATCATCATCTTTCATTCATTAAACATGAAACTCAGTCAATTGAACATTTAAAAATGTATCACAAATATCATCGACTGGCTCTGATGGATGATACGGGTTGCTGCCAGCATCCTAGATATCAACCAAGTATCTTCTTAAGATGTACGATGTTCCAAGTAGCACAGTTTTTTTGAAGTTCCACTGCTGTTATTGCAAGAAGCTGCAATTTCTTGATGTATTTTGTAAAATGCTTGGACATGGTACCAAATGCCCCAATGACAATTCACAATATTTCGTGATTTTTCCCAGTTTTTGTTCTTCTACTCTGGCATCTTGTGGTACAGGATCTTGTGTGTGTGTTCCAAATGATGATCTGTCTGTATTTGAAAGTCCCACAAGATCTTCACCTTCTCAATTTCAACAACTTTTTCCACTTTATGCATCTCTCTCTCTCTCTCTCTCTCTCTCTCTCTCTCTCTCTCTCTCTCTCTCTCTCTCTCACACACACACACACACACACACACACACACACACTGCAATTTGTAGGACACCACATTCTTTCAGCAGTCACTATCTGTACACTGAGTTCCACAAGAAAAGGTTCCCTCCAAATCCTATTCCTTAATTACTGTCATCTGCAGGCTTGCCAGTATCAAGTCTTCTCAAACACCATACTTCTCTGTTATCAAATAAGGCATGATAAGCCTGCTGGTTTTTCACAAACACTTAAGACTTGGATGTTTCAGTCCAGGCGCTCCAGGGACCACTGGGACATTATTTTAGACTTTCCCAATGAGGATGAAGTTACGGCTGTTCCTTGACATTTGAGTTTGGTTTATTACATTGCTACTTTATTATATGCTTTTCTTTATCTTGTTATCAAGATGCTCAGATGTAATATGACTGGAGTGATCCAGAAGTAAATGGATCATAGTAGATTTAAATTGGATTCTTTTCTAAAATCTTATTTTTATATTTTCCTAGCAAAGCTATTACATTATTGCTCAGGAATTGTGTACATCATTATGTTTCATTTTAGTCATATAACTTTGTTGTTGGTCTATAAGCCATTCAGAGTCAGACATAACTGGAGTACCATAAAAGGCTAGAAAAATAAATATGTGAGTAAACAGATAAATAAAGTGTAGTATATACATCTTTTCTTGAAATCATGGCATTCTCTCTATTTTTTTTTTGTCTTTTAATCTGAAATCCTGCATAATCCTAACCAATATGCCTCAGGCATAAAACTGCAATCAAGCCAATCCCCCACAAGAGATGTCTAAATCCTCAAAACAACTAAAATAATTGTTCAGGAATTTCAAGTCCCTAGTATTTTCTCTTGGTTGATTTCTAACTGAGCCATGGAAACAAGCTAAGAAAGTATGACCAAGATTCAGTAATGCAAGAAAATCATCAAAGGAATTTGAGTACTCCAGGTCAATGAAATAGTTAATCAGAATAGGAGTCATATCTCAGATGTTACATGCACAGCAGCATCTTTAAGCACACTATTTTGAGAAGAAATTATGATGTTCTATTTTCCAGATGAGCTGTTAAAAGTGCTTGTCCAGAATGCATCACACCTATTTATTTAATTTGACAGTTCACAAGGAGATATAGCGTAATGCAGGCATTATCGCTGCCGAGAAGATTAAAGCTTTGTGTTAGCATTGCTAAGAAATAAAGCATAATGTCAAGTGCTTTCTATCATAATAATCTTGGCTGTAAGTTGTCTATTATAAGATTTCTTAAAAAATAAAGAGATGTTTAGCCAAGGAAATCCAATAACTAAGTAAAAGATCCCTTTTCAACTAGCATGACTTCTGACAAGCAAACAGAATAGGGTTTTGTAGTTATTTTGCATATTTTTTCCTAATATTGTTTTCATGATCTGCTTTGAATTTCCCATTTTGGAAAAGGGTGCTAAAAATCTGCTGGAATTTCTCTGCTTTTTGAGTTTACTGCAGGAAATTAACCTGAAATTTTTAATATGTCCTCACAATGATGAAGATGGTGAAATGGTTTACAAAGTTAGCCAGATATGACACTGAAAAGCTGAATAAAGGAAAAGCGGGATGCGTTCACTTTTTGAGTACTGTATGGTCAACAGCTTGACCTTCAACTACAAAAATAACCCATCCTATAAGAATACTCTTTGTTCTGATCTTGTCCTACCTTGTTCTCCTGCCAATTCTGCACTAATCAAAGACGAGGAATCAACAGTTACTCAGAGTAGCAATTCTTTCTACTAATTGGTGGTTGTTGTTTTTTTTTTTTTTTTTTGAGTTGGAAAGATTTGTGTGATTATATCTAACTGCTCGGAATACGTATGAGAGTGAATTTACTGATGAAGAAAATTATTTAATCTGGGAATATTGTAGAACTTTTGCAGGGCAATATGTATTGCACCTTTTCTCTGGGATGCTTTCTATATATATTTCTCAGCAAAGCTCTGGTGATAAAGCCAGGATCTTAAACTAGTTTTATTTGCCAGATAAGAAGGATCTACAATGGGGGACGAGCGGTCTGCCACCTCCAAGTGGTGTCCCCTGGATGCGCGAAGCCGTCAAACGCTGACCGTAACTGAGAGCAGACCCTCCGACGACAGGCCCACGCGACAGGCCGGCTGGAGTACTCAAATGCCGCATCAACATGATGGAAATGTCCACTACAAAACACACGTCCAATGCTACCGCGTTCGGGGGAACCGACGGGCGCAGGAGACCATTGGCCTGCGCCAAAAATCAACGAAATGGTCCACGCGGAAAGCACGGCCGTGAAAAACGCAAGCGGGAACAGAGGACTGCCAGACGCTCAAGGTGGCCACCTGGAACGTGGATTCGCTGACTGGACGCCGACCGAGATCGTCAGGGCCATGCGGGACAGGAAGCTGGACATCTGCTGCCTCCAGGAAACTCGCTGGAAGGGCAACAAGGCTACGACTATAGACGGCTACAAGATCATATACACCAGCTGTAAGGAAAACCGCGGCGGTGTAGCTGTGGTTGTCAGTCCAAGCTGGCAAAGTTCCGTCGCAGAAGTTAAGCGCCTCACAGAACGACTGATGATAATCGTCGTGCGACCGAGAGGCAGCGCCACACATCTTGTCCGCCACGCCCCTCAGACCGGATGTCACGAGGAGGAGAAGGATACCTTCTGGGAACTGCTCGACATCCAACTCAGGCAGATCCCACACGAAGACGACATCATCATCTCGGCGACCTGAATGGTCATGTAGGGCGGGACAAAAACGGACACCAGTGCCACGGTGGGCACGGCACAGGCGATACGAATGAGAATGGCCAGAGGATCCTGGACTTTGCCGACTCCCATGATATGACCATCACGAATACCTGCTTCATTAGGCGAGAATCTCAACTCCTCACCTACCATAGCAGAAACGGGAGCCACCACACACAGATCGACTACATCATCGCACGACGAAGAGCCGCTAAAAACGTGCTCAACGCCAAGGCGTGCCCATTTAATCGAGCAGTCAGCACAGGCCGCTGATGGCGAAGATCAGGATCAGCAAGCCCAAGACCAGGATTGACAAAAGAAATGCAGACCAGCCACGAATCAAGTGGTGGAACCAGAAGAAGATGGCGGGACCCCTCATCAAACCGGAGCAGTTCCCGCAGATGGTCGACGGGCCACAGGAAGCGTGGTCCATGCTGAAGAGCACTGTTCACACTGCCGGCTTGCCAACAGCTTGGTTGCACCAAGCCAGGACGGAGACGCATCGAACGAGATACATGGCTCTGGACACCGGAAGTACACCTGAAGTACACCTGAAGAAACGGCTCTACAAGGCCTTTCTTCAGGACAAGACCAGCGAGAAGCTCTGCGAATACAAGGCGGCCAAAAAGGCAGCCAAGAAAGCAGTAGCGACAGCCAGAAGCTCCCACTACGATGACATCTACGAGAAGCTGAACACGCGAGAAGGCGAGAATGAGATCTACCGCCTAGCCAAAAGCAGACACAGGAAGACCCTGGACATTGACCAGTTTCATGGGATCAACGACGAAAGGGGAAATTTGATCGTCAACCCCAGAGACGCCATGCGAGAGGTGGCGGCAATACTTCGAGAAGATCTCCACCGAGGAGTTCCCACACCCACGAACCCCGCGAGGTGACCCAGTTGAAGGCCCAGTCTCAGGCATTTATGCCAGCGAGGTCGCCGACGCCATCAAGGCCATGAAAACGGTAAGGCAACAGGACCAGACGACATCCCTGCCGACTTCTGGAAAAAGGCACTACCGGGCTCGGCATTGTGGCTGTGCGAGCTGTTCAACAACATCGTCTCCACGGGAAAAGTGCCACACGACTGGTACCGCAGCACCACTGTTCCGATCTGGAAGGGAAAGGGCAGCCCAGCGGACTGCTCCAACTACAGACCGGTCAGGTTACTGTCACACACTATGAAGATCTTTGAACGCGTCCTTGATAAGCGCATTCGGGACACCGTCGACATCAGCGTCAACCAGGCTGGATTCATCAAGAACTGCGGCACCACCGACGCCATCTTCGGTGTGCGGATGCTGATGGAGGCTCACAGAGAGAAGAAAATCCCGCTCCACACCGCCTTCCTAGACTTGGAAAAGGCCTTCACCGAGTCCCGCACGATCTCATCTGGTACGCACTGCGAGACCACGGCGTGCCTGAGCTGCTCGTACAATGGGTCCAACTCCTATACAGATGTCACAAAAGCCGTGTAAAAGCGGCAGCTGGGATATCAGAGGAGTTTAATATTACCGTCGGCGTACACCAGGGCTCTGCTCTCTCACCACTGCTGTTCATTCTGGTGATGGACACAATTACACACGACCTGTACACGCCCGCCCCATGGACGCTGCTCTACGCCGATGATGTGTTCCTGGCCAACCTGTGCAAGGCTGAACTAGAGCACCGAGTCCAACAGTGGCACGACCGCCGAGCAGTTCGGGCTCCGGCTGAACCTAAAGAAGTCCGAATACCTGACCACTGACAATGAAATGACAGGCTCCATCCACGTGAACGGGCAGGAGCTACCGCGCGCCTCCACCTTCAAGTACCTGGGAACTACTCTTGGGGAAGAAGGCCTACTACAAACTGAGGTGGCAGCCAGGATCAATGCAGCGTGGGGCAAATGGAAGTCCGTCACGGGCGTCCTCTGTGACAAGAAGATGCCGATGCGCCTGAAGGCGAAAATCTATAACTCTGTGGTGCGCCCGTGGCCATATACGGCGCAGAGTGCTGGCCGACGACCAAAGAAGTCGAAAGCAGACTCCAGATAATGGAGATGCGAATGTCTCCGATGGTCGGTAGGCCTCACCCTACTCGATCGCGTCAGGAACGAAGAAGTGCGTAGACGGTTCAACGTCGTGCCCATCCCCACGGTCATGAGGCAGTCCCGGCTACGATGGTTCGGCCACGTGAGCCGCGCCAAGGAAGAATCCATCATCAAATCTGTAATGAAGGTGACTGTCGGAGGAGCGAGACCGCGTGGTAGACCTAAACAACGCTGGATGGACACGATCAAGGCCGATCTAGAGATCGCGAAGGCAGACCCGACACACGTGGCAGACAGAGAGGTGTGGAAGCAGTACTCAAGGACATTAGCGGACCTCGCCCGAGCGCGAGACAAACGCTGAAGAAAAAGAAGAAGAAGAAGATAAGAAGGATCTACAATATAAAGTATCTAAATGATCCCTTTCCTTCTCCCTTTTATTTTGTTTTTCATTTTTTAAAAATAATCCTTAAATAATCCCATAAAGTTGTTCTTTTTAACATTTGAGATACTTGTGTCAATATGCAATTAGTGAACAGTAATATTTTTTTAAAAAAAACCGTTTAAAAACTTCTTTTTATCTCTTGGTTCAAAATTCTTCATGTTTCATGTAGGATTCATAGAGAAAAGGATTTTCCTCTTTGGGTTTTTTCAAAGGCAGAAAAAGATATATTTTCTATATGTATACAGTCTCCAGAGATCAGAATGATCAGTATCCATCACAAACTAAGAAAAAGACTATATTGGACTGTCTTTGTATTACATGGATTCCAAATTATTCTGTTCCTTTCAAAGTTCTGCATCACTCTACAAATTTAGAAACAAGTAACCAGCAGCTCACTGTTATGAGATCTTCTTCACTATGCCTATTTATTGATTTTACAGCAAGTGTCACAGATTTTCCACAGGTTTTGATGAAGAAGACCACAGTATAGTTTTATGAATGAGTGCACTGGTTATTTAGATCATTGCAATAGTCTCAGATTCTTTTTTTCTAGCCCTGATGCTAGTCCAATAACTGGGCCATTTAAACTGTTGTGGACCTTCCAAACCATTTCCATGTTTCTATGCACTGCAAGATTCTTCACAAATCCTTCACCTATGAAGGAAAATCCAGTCCTCATTAGGATAACTAAGATCCATTTTAGGCTTGGTAGCTCCAGTTATTCAGTTTTGCTAAGTCAGAAATGTATATTATTCATAAATGGAACTTGGCATGTGATGTGTGTGCAATTTAAGAAGACTACGGGGGACAATATTGTAGAGCTACAATGAGCCTAGTCAAACTTCTCCTAAAGCATATAGTTAGTTCTCAGTTTGAATGTTAAATCAGCAAAGGATTTAATTATTGTGGAATTTCTAAGGGAAATTATATTTTTGAAGTGATAGATAAATGTGGAATTTTGAGAACATGTCATGAACAACTTCATAAGTCATTGCAGAGAGACAGATCTTCCAATTCATAGCTCTCCTTGTTAATTTGCTAGTCATTAACCAAATAAATATTATGGATTGTTTTCCTTGTGCATATACCAGTCATCTATACAACAGAATGCATATTTTATCTTTTCCCCTTCTCTAATCTTCTTGCATATTACTCTCAAGCCATAATTGCTTCAGTTTAATTTTTCCTTTGAGCACTAAATGTAATCCTTACCCCTCTAAAAATCCTAACTGTACAGCTAATTTAAATTTTTTAAAGTTTAATTTTTATGAAAGGAAGCCATATACAGTCCACTGCTATACTAAGTATTTGAACTAAACTACAGCCTTCATTTGTGTGATAATGCAATAATGATTTCAAACTAATTTGAAGCTTTTGCTGCTGTAAGCACACTTGCAAACCAATCTCTATAAAGCATGTCCTCCAGACACAGGAGTTATTTTAATATGCTGTCTTTGATAACAATGAGAAAACCTTTCTTCCTCATAAGCTTAGAATCAGATAGTTTCTCTCTTCAACCTTATTTTTCCTGATCATATGATAAAAAAGAAAACTGAATCAAAAACAGAGGAGACCTATGTAGAAGATCAAAGGTTCTAATACTGTTTTATGAAGTTTTTCTTCTTCTTTTGCCAAGGAGTTTCTAAGTATGGCTTTAAAAGGGACAAACTGTGTCAGGAATTTCCAGAACATGAAGCTTTTGCTACAAGCTTGTTGCTTTAAGCTTTGCTAGAAGAATCCATACTCTTTTTAAAATTTAGTAAATGTTTCCTGGAAGTGTGTATGTCTGTCTTTCTATCTGCCTGTCTGCCTGCCCTGCCTCTCACTCTCTCTCTCTGAAAAAAAGTAAATTTATGTTCAGCCTGCAGTCATTGAACATGAAACATTGTAGTTGATTTTTGATGAAAATCTGACTAATTTTTGCCTAAAGAGAAGTCATCTTCTTCATCACAACAACATTACACAAGAACTTGGGTGGTATTACTTTCTAACCAGGAACTTGTACATACCCAGCCCTTGAAACACTTATCTGGAATCTAAATAACAACTTCAAAAGGCTATTTCTAAAAAATATACTGAGATCCAGTGTCAAAAAAAAATAGTAATTTCTCAAAGTTTTTTTTTTTTAAATCCTGAATAAATTAACTGAATAATGAAAGTTAATTATTGACCACAAGGCAGCTAATGAACTGATTTTTTTAAAAAAAGTCAGAAAACCATGATTTTTAAAGGAATAAAAAAATAGCAAAATAAGGAAAAAGAAATAAACACAACAGACAAATATGTGCTCAGTTTAATTGCTATTATTTTTTAAATGTAAGGACTACAAATTGACATATTAATCAATGGACCCCCTCTAAAGTTTGTAGAACAACAACATTCCTTTCTTTCCTATAGATGGATACTCCTCATAGAGCTTGAACACAAAAATGCAATCTTATAAGGAACTGGGTGTTTTAGCAAATTCTTACTCAATTCTTTCTTTTTTAGTGTAGCGGTTTTTTTTTGGGGGGGGAGTGAACCAAAGACCAAGAAAATCTGTACTTATGTCCTCCATCTCCAGTATGGTGTTTTCTGTAAACTTCACACCTAGTTGCTAACTCTGATCAAAGAACAGCTAATTGAAGAAAAATTGATATTTTTGAACTGTGGTGCTGGCCTAAATTATTGCATATACCATGCACAGTAAGAGCAGCCACTGAATCATATAAAACCAGACATATCAACAAAAGCCAAAATCAGAATTACTTTGGCTCTATCATGCATGCAAATTCATTGGAGGAGTCAATGATGCTAGGAATGGTTAGTGGAATAGGAAGAAGTGGCAAGCAAAGAATATGCTGAGTGCCTTTGTAACATCAAAACTGAAACAAAGATAAACATCCAACAACTGAAAGAAGCTGTGCTTGACAAAGTAACATGGACAGCATTTGCTTATAAAGTCACGACCAAGAGTCAGATATGATGGAAGAGTTAAAATAACAAGTGCTAATTCTAATCACTATCAAGTCATAAGAGTTATTGAGTCCTTGTTTTCCCTGGCAGAGACATGTTTGATGAGTTACATAATTATGATTAAGAATAGGTTGACAGTCTTTGATAATTTAGAAGGATCTGTTTGCTTCTTTTGTTTTAGGCATCCTTTGAATAGAATGGCCGAGGTGACCACCAACCCTTTTTAGGATGTGTATGGTATTTTTATACGTAGCTTTCACTTTTCCTTTGTACAATAGCTCAACGTTCTTTCCATTGCATTTGCATAATATTAACATTTCCCACTCCCTCTTCTTCCTTTGTCAAAATTGAATATCCAACTGTTCTCTTAATTAAATGTGCTGCAGGCAAGAAACTGTCTTTCATACATGAAGAAAAAACTAGTCAAAGTTCCCAATGGCTAGCTAATGAAAGCTTGAAGATCCCTAAACTAATGTAAAGAGGAGGGCCTTTCAAGAGAGTACTGAAGATTTCAATTTCCAGTTGAGAGATTTCCCTCTTGTTAACATTTTATCATCAAAAGTTTTGTGTATTTAGTATGGCAATTGAAAAATTTGTCACCTTACAAATAGATAAGACAACCAATTTATACTGAGAGTTCCTAGGAACAGAATTACTCAAATTAACTCTGTCTTGATCTATGGGTCTTTATAATGCCACTATTAAGATGAAAAATGATTAAAGCTATGTATTTGGGAAGCAACATTAAATTGGTAGTAAATTGTTTTCTTGATAGAAGACTACTGTGTGAATTATTTCATATCACATTATTTTTGGTAACAGAAAAGCAAATCAATGTAATGAAGAAGAGAACAATGTCAATATGGAATTATTACCTAATTTTCAAAGGTAGTTTTCCTTGAGTAAAACTGCTAAATTACAGGTAGTCCTTGACTTATAATCATAGTTGAGCCCAAAGTTTGCTAAGTGAGTTTTACCCTATTTTACAACCTTTTGTCAAGATTGAGCCACTTTGCTTCTTTCAAACCTTAATGTTTTTCCACTCTCCAATGAACTGGGGGAAGGGAAGTGGGAAATTGAACTGAGAATGAATGTAGAGATCATGAGACCATGGAAATCACGAAGATCACCACTGTAGGTGTTGGAAAAAGAAATGGACTGTTCCCATAACAAATGGACATCTCATAATTGGACAATGGGGTGGGAAGAAAGGGAACCTATTGTTTAACTAGGCAAGCATTTGCATATGAAAACCAGAGATCATTTTGTTTCTACACCAATGTGGTGTATCCAATAAAGTTTTATTTTTGGAAATTCAAAGCTCCCAAGAGTGTTTCTTTATTTTGGGTTCAGTAGTTGGACAGTTGACAGCTTTCTTGCCACGCCGTTAAATGAATTACCACAGTTGATAAGTTAGTAACCCAGTTGTTAAGTGAATCTGGCTTTCACATTGACTTTGTCAGAAGTTCACAAAAGGTGATCATATGACCTTAGGACACAGCAATGATCATAAATATGAACCAGTTGTCAAGCATCTTAATTTTGATCACATCATGGGGATGCTACAAAGGTTGTAACTTTGAAAAATGGCCACAAGTCACATTTTTCAGTGCCATTGTAACTTTGAACAGTTGCTAAATGAACTGTTGTGAGTTGAGGACTACCTTTATTTTGAAGAAAGAATGTTGTATTTTGATAAGATCAGCAATGATTTGTAAGAAAAATGAGGTTTAAAATCATGCTATTCAAGAGTAAGCAACCGGAACCATTCCTGAATAGTCTCAAGCAGAAACTTTATTGTTAATCATCTATATTACAATAATCTCACAGCAACTACATTTCCTTGAGAATGATGAGATAAGGCTTCAGGAATTCTGGGAGAGGTCAGGCCCATGCCACTTTCTGAAATTTAACAACCTAAATCATAATTATTATCTGGGATGTCTGCCCATAGACCCTCTCTTGGCCACCTTTTCTTCATTTCCTTTCATTTTTTAAAAAGATAATTTTGAATTATGGAAGCTTTCAGCATGTTTGGAAAATCTGCTATTCATTTTTAAGTAAAGTAAACTCATTTTTAAATAAAATATAATTTACTTACATTGATTAATATGATTGGAACATGTTTATATTTTGTTTTACAATATACTTTTCAGAGTTCAGCATTGCACACAAAAGTACTTGCATGGAGATAGATTCAATATATCTGTCAATTCAAAAATTGCTGGAGATTCACTCAGTCAGTCAGCTATTAAGTCAGTCAGTCAGTCACTCGATCATTCATGTATTCATTTTCATTCACAAAATCTTCTTTTATGTTGCTAAGATTCAACACTAATGTGAGGGCAAGTATGTGTATATAAATGTAAATACACATTCACATATACAGATACAAACATCAATGCATACAAACAAGTGTTCATTTGCTGTCGCAGTGATAGCAACAATTCCAGTATACATGAGCATATATTAGTAAGGAATTAGGTAAGGAATGTACAAAGAGAGATCTAGCATTAGATCTAATTCAGTGTCATCACATAATCACTAAAACGTAACATCCAATTTGGACAAGATATTCGAGAATGATTTTGTCCATGACTTGGGTTAAACATCTTAAATGGCTTTGTTACACAAGGTATGATTTTCATCCATTTGAAGACACAATGACTATCAGAGTAGATTAATTTATAACATAGTTTCATATTTTTTTCTTCCTTTTTCCTCTTCCAGTTCCTTTTTCCTCTTTCTTTGATTATCTTCAACTGATCATGCATCTGCAAGTTGATGTTGCTTTAAATCTCATGGCATTACCTGATGTTGACTAATTAACTTTAAATAGCACACCTGGTTGACAATCATTTGTACTCATAACCACAAACATTATACTTGAATATTTGAAGTGGTTCTTGAGGGCCATACATAAGGAGAGAACTGTAGGAAATAATTATAGGAAAAAAATGTTTTTTGTTAATTATTCCTCTCAAGGCTTGCTTTCCCCCTAAAAAAATAGAATTTACCTTTTATATGAGTATTATGCTTGCATAAACTGCTTATTTCTTGCATTCCCAGCTTTATATAGTATCTTTAGTAGTCTAGCAATTTACATGCAGTGTGACAGAGGGTACTGCAGTAGCTAGGAGACCAACAAATATTCTTACTAGTGAAATCATTTGGCCGTTTTTTAGAAGCACAAATTTTAGTGAGAATGCCCAATATGCTTGGAATGCTTACATCTCAAATTCAGCTAATTGTTTCAGCAATTAGAAAGCAGCCACACTTTAGGAACAATGGATGGCCAAACTAAGCTTTTTCCAATCTATGCTCATTTTGTAGCTATTCATCCTTTAAAAATGTCATCTTCTTTCAACATTTATGTACAGTTTCAGTATTCATGGATAAAAAGTAATACACATTTCAATACATCATGTTGAACATATTTTCTCACAAAGTAGATATTTGTGAAATTATTTTATTAGAAAATAATTGCATCACAAAGTGCAGAGAAATAAATTATCCCAAAATGCCTCTTTGTACATAAAGAATAGATCAAATCTATTTACAGTGAGTTGACAAAGAACAAATCCCTCAAGTATACCTGATTATAAACAAACTTAGCTACCAGTTTAGCTATTGCATAGGATACAAATCTGTCCATCTAAAGGTTCTTTGGCATAAGGTCTGTGAGCTAGTGAAAGCAGTTTTGCATCTTTCTGAGTTTGGGTATGTCATATGTAACATTTATGGTGTACTGTACTTAAATCATAGTAAACTATTGCTATTGGAAAAATAACAATATTTCTCCATTTGCAGGAATTTCTGCCTCATCAAAACTTAGGTCTTTTAGTAGCTTAATTCCCTTTCTAAAACTACTTTTCTTTTTTTTTCTTTTTTTTTCTCCCAACAATCTTTAAATTCCTCAAAGAAAGGTCTAACATCTATTTTCTTATATTTTCATTGTCTCACCTCTTAAAGTTATTTTTGTCAGGACCTTTTGTAATCCCAGTGTGGCAGCTCCAGCAAATCCCTTTTGTAAGTCTAAAAATTTTATCCCCATCAGTTTCTGATTTATTTGCATATCTTTATTTTAAATCTTTATCTAACCTCATTCATAAATCCATTATTTACATCTCTTTATTGTAGATTAAATTTTTAAATCCACCTGTAAGTCAATTTTAATTTTATTCAGTAAGGATTGTTCTTCAAAACCTATTCCACTATAGCAGGAGTGTCAAACTTGCAGCCCACAGGCCAGATGTGTCACATGCTGGCCCCACCTCTGCCCGGTTTAGCAAAGGGGAAAAAAGTCCTGATACTTCATGTGGTGACGCTGTGACAACACAAGTTTGACACCCCTGCACTATAGGGTTAAATAACTCAAACATTTCCTGCATCTATTTGGTAAACATTTCTTTTGAGATACCCTTCTGGTGCCCTCCATTGTCCAATCTTCAAAATCATATCAGTTTCCAAGTACAAACAAGGGAATTTTCTCAAGAGAAAGGTTCCTTTCAATTAATTTGAAAGTCTTAAATCAAGTCCATCAAGACCTTAAACTGTGTAAAACTTTTTAAAGCCAACAGTAATCATATAAAAATCACCTTTTGCTGTATATTCTGAAAAACAATTTCTTAAAAATCTTTAAACTTGTAATTTTCTTTAATGGGTTGAAGAACAACTCAGGCAGGGAATAAAATTGGATTAGCACTTCTGAAAGTTTTCAATATTTAACAAGCAGTAAAAAAAAAAAAGTAAACTCCAAAATGATGAAAAAAGAATATTTGTCCAAAGCTACATTAAAGGCTCTGAACATGATAGAATCCCATGACTTCAAGGTGTTTGTAAGAGACTGGTATTTATAAGATGTCAGTTTCTAACATCTGATCTCTCTCTCTCTCTCTCTCTCTCTCTCTCTCTCTCTCTCTCACACACACACACACACACACACACACACACACACACACACAGAGAGAGACAGAGAGACAGAGAGAGACAGAGACAGAGACAGGGAGAGTAGTTGTCTGGAGTACCTATGGGTAATCTCAAGATTTCTCCTTAATCTGGAGAGAATGTTGGGCAGACTAGATCCAGCATCCAGATGCCTTTCAGCTGTAAGGTGTTCTGCTTTTCCATGGGACATTACTTTGACATGCCTCACTGGAAGCCAATGGTGGGATTCAATTTTTTTTTACTACTGGTTCTGTGGGCATGGCTTGGTGGGCGTGGCAGGGGAAAGATACTGTAAAATCTCAAGTCAGAGGTGGTATTTGCCGGTTCTCCAAACTACTCAAAATTTCTGCTACTGGTTCTCCAGAACCTGCTGAATACCACCTCTGCTGGAAGCATCCTCAATCTTGCAAAAGAGTATAGTTGAAGGTTATGTTTTATTCTTTAATTTCAGGAGATTATGTTCAATAACTTTTATTAACCAACCTGCAGAGCTGTTTTTGACTAATATTTGGCTGTTGCAACTGTTTCTAAATTGCATTAATAAAATAACAGCTTATCACAGTGCATAGAAACCATATACAGTATAGTAGATTTAGGATGCTAGTGGGGAGGGAAAAAGGAGCAGAGTCTGATTAAGGAATTTATGAAAATAAGATTATTTATCTTATCCAAAACCTGAATTTGAAATCTGAAAAATCTTCTGTTATTCTTCCTAGCTTAAGCCCCTTTGGAGAGTTGCCAAGACAGACTCCAGTTAAGACGTTCTTATTCTCAAACATATATTTACTGTCAGAGTATATATTTAAGTCACAGACTACATTTGAAATTTTCAGTAGTAGGCTATACATTTTAAGTCTTTAGTTTCTCCTGTTTCTGCTAATCTCCCCCCCCCCCAAAAAAAAAAAACAACCCTATGATCAACCACAATTTGATGCAAACTTGTAAATAAGAAATTTTAGATTAAGGAATTTGTTTTCAGGACTAAAACTTTGAATGGAACTCATAGGCCTTCTCCATCAAAAGCCATTACTGAAGCCAATTAACACAATCCTTTTATCATCTTATAGTAGTTCCACCTCTCTCACAAAGTGAGATACATCCTAGCTTCATATTTTCTCCTAATATTCTGTTTCTTCTTTCCCCGATATTGATTTTATAAGTGTTCTGTAATTAATTAATCTGAGAAAATTCAGAAATATGACTTGGGGCTTAATGAACCCATTGAAAATACAGTTATTTCAAATAGAATCATAAATTGGCCCAGCCTCACTTTACTGGAAGCACTTAGCAAGGCTGCACATTTGTGCTGCTCTGTCAGTCATTTGCTGACCCAACAAATTTGTACCCTTTATTCATAAGATGATTTGCCATTTTACCCCAAGGCATTTTGCTGGCAGTACAATTCCTGTGCAATCATTTCCAACATAGGCAAGCAGTTCAGAGGCAGAAAAGCAACTTATCTCTCAGCAATCACTGAAATGTTTAGATAGTCATGAAAGCGTTATCTTTAACAAGAGGGAATAACTGCACAGTTCAGGGCCATGCTGAATTTAAAGAACAAAAATCTTGTTCTCCCTCTAAACAATGAATGAATCAATCTGAATGGTTTAATGCAACCCTGAACTGATCCACATCTCTGTGTGTAATATTTTCCTAATACAGCAACTTTGGTTCACATTTTTCTTAATGTTTATGCCAATACGTATCCCTAATATAGTGCATTTTCAAATCAAAACAGCAACATTGCAAATATTTATAGTATATATTAATAAAAAGTACATAGGAATATATTCATAAAAGTGCACATAAATAGGTACTCGAACTTTTAATGGGAAGGGGAATCTGCAACATCTTACACATTCCTTAAGCCTGAAAGCCAGGAGGTAAATTAAGTGTACTTTTGTGACATTAAAAGAATTTCTATCAGTAGTATCAATATAATGTAAGCATTGTGTGTACCAAAATATTAATTCCAAGGGAGGACACACCTGTCTGGATGAGTGTATTATATAGAGCAGGGTCTATAGACCCATCCTACATGGAGCACTAGGAAAGAAAATCTCTCCAAATCATTTACTCAGCTTTGGAAGAGAACAACCACAGGACTAAAAAATTAATGACCTCATTAGTAGCATCTGACCAAAGAGGAAATAATAAGGGCAAGAACATTTTCTGGGTGGCCACAGTGAATATAATAAATGAAGGCATGGAACAAATGCAGTCTGTGTTGTGAGTCAGCAGCAAACTAGAAGATCATTTTAAATAGTTATTATGCCCTTTCTCCATTATCAGTAGGATCCCCTGCAATTAGAATAGAACAGAGTGAAATAGGCCCCTCCCCCTTCTTTTCTCTCTGGGATATTTTCATTTCTCTTTCATCATCTCTAATCTCATGGCTGGAAATTTTTGTTTCTCACAAGAATTCTTGGCTGGCATAAAGCAAGCCATATCTCAAGCTTCAGAAGGCAAAATTTGGCTTAGGATCACCAAGTGGTTGTATGTTATACAGAAATAGAGTTAATTATGTTAAAAAGTGGTCCACTTGGAACTATCTAAATATTTATTCAGCTATTAGACAGCTGCCCCAAATGCATGCAAATGTTTCTCTTTCATTGCACAATTATTTCTTTAGCCATTTGCAACTTTCTTTGTTTCCCATACTTCAGATAAGCCAAAGAGAAGTCAAGAGGGAAGATACTCCATTTGGGCTTATTTTGGGGTTAGAAAACTGAAGAGTGGAACAAAAATGTATAATAGAAAATATCAATACTTCTCTTGCCACTTCCAACAATGGAGGTCACTCTGATAGAAAAAAATAAGCCTTTTTCTCATGGAAATGTTGAGAAATCAAAGAGCTGCACACTACTAACAAATAAAATATAATGACTTTTTAATAAGCTTTTTCTTTCAGAAACATTTTGTCTTGCATTGGTTATTTGATTATTTGATAACATTACATTTTAATCTGTTGTTCTCTTTGTACAAAATGTTATAAAAGCAGCTTCCAGTGGAAGGTAAGAAGACTTCAGACCATTGGAGACATCATTGTGGAGTTTGGAAAAGTTATCTGTCCACGTCTCTTGACTACCTTACAAACAGGTGCAAAAATCCTACATTCTACTCATGCTAATTTCAGTACTGCTACTTCCTTCTTTGAGAAAAATGCAAATTGAATGAGGACTGTTGAATCAATAGAAATACTTTAATCAAAATATTGCCACGTAAATCTGGAGTTATTTCAGGTTATAATTTCATAATTAATAAAGCAGTTCATTCCCATTTCATAGTTCCAAAGAGTTTCCCCAGATGTATTCAAATTTTTTGTTGTTTGAATTCTCCCATGTCTGGAAAATCCATTCCTGAAAAACCCATGCTTCAAAATCCTGATTTGGTGGAAAAAAATGATTGAGCATGTTCAAAAGAAACAATATAGGACTATCAGCCAGTACATGCCACATAACTGGTGTGCAGCCTTGGAAGCGGGCATAACTAAGAATGCAAAAACCAGCATCAAAGAGGATATTATGTATTGAATGTATATAACTGTGTTAACTGTGCTAAAGTGAAACTAACCTTTAGATGAGCCCAACTGTTTTGGAGGGAAATTTAGAACATTTATATTTGGGTGGGCTTTTTCTTATTCTATGATTGGTCAAGGGCCTGTGAGCCTAGAGTATAAATCACAGGCATTTGCCTCAGAGGTGGTACTTAGCAGGTTCTTACCAGTTCTGGAGAACCAGTCGTGGAAATTTTGAGTAGTTCAGAGAACCAGCAAATACCACCACTGACTGGAGATTTTACAGTATCCTTCCCTGCCACACCCACCAAGCCATAGCCACAGAACTGGTATTTTAAAAAAAAATTGAATCCCACCACTGATTTGCCTGCAGTTCTGATACAGTGTACCCTGGCTTAGGGTATACTGCATTCCCTGATCACATACATGTGACAAGAAACTAACTTGAGACTTGAATCTGGAGAACAATATCAAGAGATGTTGAGTGGATGGGAACAATCAGTATATACATTGGACACTGTTTTCATTGGAGTTTATTTTTGATCACATCGGAAGACGAGAACAATGTTTTAATTTCCAGAGTATTTATGTATGTTAGTCAAGGGCATTTTTTAAAATCCAAAACAATATTTTAGTTCCAAAATACATTTTAAAAATAAAATAAACCTTTTTTCTAAAATTATGCAGAACCAGATCTTATTCTAAAAAAATATGTTCAAACAGTAATTCAGGAAAAAACATAATGAAATTCGATTCAGTTCTTCATATACTACAGAACACAAGGGTCTTATAAAGTGATGGATTTAGAAAAAGAAAGACAAGCTTTTTGTAAAATATGTGCCTGAAACTTCTGACTATCTCATGATTCATGATATAAATGAAATACAATCATCGACTTATGACCATAATTGAGCTGAAGAAGCTTCTTGGATGAGAAGCGAAACGTCTTCAAAGAAAAACCAGAATGTCCAATTGCTTCTTGAAAAAGCACATTTTGGGACTTAGTTTTGAAAAAAAAAAACATTTTTCAGTGTAAGGCATTTCTCAAGATAGTCTGACTGAATCTGAATTATATTGTCCAATCATATATGCCACAATAAGGAGAACACAGACAGACTGGGTTCATCCAAAAGGGAGATGGTCAGAATATGGAGGTAAGTAGAAAAACTCTCCTATAAAGAACAGATCAGGGGTCTTTCAAATCTGGCCACTTTAAGATGTGGACTTCAAATTCCAGAATTCCCCAGCCACAATGCTGGCTGGGGAATTCTGGGAGTTGAAGTCCACAAGTCTTAAAGTGGCGAAGTTTGGAAACCCTTGGAAGAGATGAACAGATTTGGAATAAGCATCTCAGACAGCAGAAAATTAAAGAGAGGCAAAGTAATGATTCATACATGTATTTGAAGGGATGTCATGCACAGATTTATCTTGTAATGAATGAAAATTTTAATCAAATGGTGGACATTGCAAGGAGGCAAATTTTCAATCCAACAATAGAAGAAATAGGAAGAAATATCTGTTAGTAGATCAGTTTGATTTAAAAGGTTGGAGAAGAATGAAAGAAAATACAGGGATTCAACTAGATAACCTCCAAAAGTATCTTATTCTAACTCTTTGATTTCAATATTCAATTATGTTCTTCAGGATTACAGCCCATAAGTTATAGCAATATTTAGTTTCTAATGAAAGAGCATATAACTATTTCCTTCCCCCATTTCTTTCTTCCTCTTCTTCTATGCTTACCCTCACCAGTCAGATTTGTTTGCAATGCTGATTAAAACAACATACGGAGAATGTAGAGGCCTTCATCCTGAGGTAGCTTAATTACAAATGATAATACTTAGACAAATCAAAGTTTATTTCACATCATGATCCTTATTTACCCTTTTGGAATCAAGCAGGGTATATGTTTAGGATATTATTATTATTTAATTATTCATATTATTTTAAATATAGTTTATAAAAGTAAATAGAAAAGTCAACATAAATTTAAGTGCTACTTAGAAGTTCAGATATGGAAATATATATCCAATTATAGTTTGCAATAAGTCTGATGTATAAATGCAGATATTTTGAACTATAAATAAAATATTATGAAACTCATTCAAGCGAGAAATCTTTATTCCTTAATTGGAATATAAACTTAAGCAAAATGATCATTGACATTAAGATTGGCTCCCCGAGTTGTAGTGTTTCCCTTTTTAAGAGCACAGTATATCCCCCTAATACCAATTTGAAGTAATTAGATACTCTCAAACTCAGCACAGCTATTTGAGTGTGATGTTAAGTAGTGAGCTATTTCATTAAAAATATAATGTTTGAGAAGTTTGTTCAAGAAAATATGCTTTTAGTTACATTAAAACAAAAGTAAGTAAAGTAACTCAAACACTGATGGCTCAATTGGAGAACATGCAAAATCAAGATGAGTGAAAGATTTGGTAAGATACTTTAAATCAATAATGGTATAATGGTGTGTCATTGGTTTATTTAGAATGCTTCAACTGACCATTCAACCTTAATCTGAGTATGGTTCTCATCCAAATTTCACCCAGCTTTTTCTTAACAGCTGGACTGAACTCAGAGGATAAAATTTAGAGGCTTCAATTTCCTCTTTCAAAAGCCATTTGGGTCTCAGTTCCTGAGCTCTGCCTTTTGTATGCATGTAGTAGTTTGGTAGTTTCTGCTGCAACCACCTACGGTATCTTTCAAGGGGATGATTTGAGCTGGAATCAGTTCATTACCATGGCTTATCTATCTTACAGAAAAATAAAAATAAAAACAAATGAAAGGAAAAAGGGGAAATAAATTCTATAGCACCATCTCTATCCTTTCAGGCTGAAGTTTGCAGGCAACAAAAATCAGAGTTCTATCCCACTCCTTTGGAAGATAAATCAATCACATGAGATAGTGTCATGTGTTAAAAGAAGAAGAAAAAGCACACAATTCTTTTCAGCTTCAATAGAATGGTACAGAAGATAAAAAAATAGGGTTCAAATAACAGGTTACAATTTTTGAAAGTGAGGTCTTTTAACATTATAAGGACAATATAAGGTTCTGTGCAGATGCAAGACAAAGATTCCAAGTTTCATTTAAACATACAATTCACTCTATACAAGCATGTACTCAGAACACAAAAGTCACTGAACATATATTTTATCTGGACAGTACATGCAGTTAAAATTAAAACAAGTAATCTTACAAAATACTCCTGTCAAAATGTGTTACCTTTGCCTTACGATGACCAAAGTCTTCTTGTTTAATTTTCAGGGGGCATCCCCATCTTCTTGACATATTTTTTTTAATCTCATAGGCTGAAGAGATTCCTGCCCTCTTCCCAACCCTGCCTCAGAGTTCAAACTGCAACTTTATAAAGAAAATACACACACACACACACACAGACACACACACACATGCTTGAGAGCAAATGTTGATTCAAATATCTGAACTGGCACTTTGCTATTTGTCCTGAGTGTCTGACAGATGATTTGCAAGAGTGACCAAGGGATGGTGCTTGTCTGTCCATTCTCTACATGGTCACAAATTGCTTTTTGCGTATACAATGGTAAACATGGACCAAAGTACAGGCACTAAGTTTTGATCCAAATTATCCAAGTCCCATGGCCTTTCTTTTCTTTAGTATATAAATAATCAAATTCTATTTTGGCCACTTTCGTTGTCAGTCAATGTTTGTGGGGTGGTTCTATTTATAGCATAATGCGCTAAGACTTTTTTTGTGTGTGTTACCAAAAAATGATTCCGTACCAAATGAGTTATGAGAGCCAGCAGGGAGAAGAAGAGAGATATCTTTTTGAGTTTTCCTCTTATTATAGAAGTTTCCCTATAGAAGTTTCTGTGGCTTGAAACAGCTCGGAACACAACCCAGTTGTTCTGGAAAGCCTTTGGCAATATGATAGGAAACACATTGTCCAAATGAGTTGCAGCAGTTATAGCAAATATTTAATATTTATTATAATTTATATATTTTTATTGTTAATATTGTTAATATTCACAGTTATTGTATTATTATTTTTATTACCGTGCATATCATTAGAGGAAGCCCTACAAACATGTAACCAACTCTATTTTTAATATTTGCAAAGCTGTACCAGGATGAACCTCAGAAGCAAAACATCTACAAATACTTAATCAGCTGGGAAAATCTGTATAGATTTGTCACTGCTTTGACATTAAACAGTTATGAAATGTAGAACATTTGGTGGTATCTTTTAAAGCATTCAGTCGTAAAATATAATAGATTAATTTAAGGTACTTACGCAATTTGTATAAATTACAGGCTTCAAAAATATATACTTGATGCTCCCTTGGTAGATTTTGTCAGGTACATTATTGGAGCACTTCCTCTTTGCTTTATTTAATCTCTTGAGTATATACAATGAATTGCTCAAGTGCCTTTTTCTAACTATTTCCTAAAGTAAATAATATATTTAAAATTGCATTGCAGTAAATAATATTAAGATTTTGAGTGAGTAAACTTGCTTCCAGGGCACACTATTTCTGTAACAAAGAAAATGGATTAGACTTTTTGTATTTGGGCACAGATTTTATCTTCCAACTGTTATGGTTAGTTAAGCATGGTTAGTTAATTTCTAAAAATTATGCAAAAGAATGGATTATTATCAGATTTGCCCTTAAGTACTAAAGGCAAATAAGCTATAACATAAGGTATAGTGTATCCTGCCTAATGTCTAAAATTGTCAGTAAGTATTTTGAAAGATCTCATGCATTACTAAAAAGTTTCTTACAACCCTTTCTCAGATATTAGCTCTATAAATTCCACCCAGAATATTTAGGCAATAGCTATGCTCTTTCAAAACCCTTTATCTTCCGTGAAATCTAGATTTAAAAACATTGTTTTCATTTTCAAAGTAGAAAAAGATACAATATGGGTAACTGCATTGGCAGCCATTTTCTGCTAGGCAAGGGCTACCCTAATATTTGGGAGGAAGGAACATATTAGAAATGTTGAGGCTGTCATACAGAGAGAGTCCATTCATAAAAGGATTAACAGGATTAAGTTAAATAGACCAGAAACCTATTGCAAAACCAGAATAATTGCAATATTGTACCTATAGTTCTCCGTTGCCTTCTGTGTTCAGAATCCCAGTTAAAAATCACCTCAGCTGGTTTCTTTGTTTTTTGTTTGTTTGTTTGTTTTCTCTTTCTTTCAGAATAATTCTACCCTCTTTTTTATATATATTCCACATCCAAAATAATAGATCCCTTCTTCCGTCTCTGCTTCCTCATTCCCTTGTTGTTTCCTAGAGCTTTTCATAACCCTCTTCATCCCAATTCCCACTTTTCCATGTGAATAACTTCCAATCAGTCCTGCTCAATTTTCAGCCTGTGTGTTAGATATGGGAGGATGGTTCAAGAATGGAGGCAAGACTCAGATAACAACAACAGCTCTTTATTAGTGACTTCAGATCTGAGCAAGATATCCCAGCTGCAGCAGCCCCTTGTATAGGGCTGGCTGCAGCTAGGCAGCCAATGAAGCTGATTTGAGTTTGCCGCTCTTGGCTGGGCCAATCGCGGCAGCCCGTTTACTAGCCAATCGGATCAGTCTGCGGTGACCAATTATGATCTGCTATTCGTGGGCCAATCAGAGTTGCAGGCTTTTGAGCCTGCTAGTCCGGAACACCCCTCCCCTCTTGGTTCCATTTAAGGGGTGGTGTTATATAGTCTCACAGGTAGGCAGGTCTTTGTACCTGTCTACCTGACTTACGTAATTCCAATTGTCCATGTTCAAATTTGGGTTCAGATGGACTCCTTGCTGGATCTAGTTGGAACGGTGAACCGGTGCCATGGTTGGGACTCTCTCCTGATGCCCTCGGGGTGATTGAGCCCTCAGCTTCGTTGCTACCACTATGGTTCCCCGGGCTCACTGAACCTGCTTGGCTGCTGCTTCTTGGTGAAGTGTTCATCTGCCCAGGTTCAACTACAGCTGGTAAGTATTGCAAGCTATGGTGTGGTGATCTCGGGGTTAGTTCTGAAGGAACAGGTGTTGGTTCTATTTCCGGGCTCGCAGCTTCCGCTCCCCCCCTGGTGTCGAGGCTGGGGTCAGAGATGGAAGTTGTGGTTAGTCTGGAGCATAGCTGGTCAATGTGGCGTTTCCATGCTCTGCCATCAGTGGTCAGTAGATGGTAGGAGCGGGGACCCGTGACTTGATTTATTTGAGCAGGAATCCAGAGGGGATCCCCTGAAAATTTTTTTACAAATACAAGGTCTCCTACCTTAAAGGCACGATGCTTGCTGCTGGAACTCAGGGGCTTTTCCGGGGTGTAGGCAGGGTGCAAGCAGTCTAGAGGTGATGTGGGTTTCCTGGCCATCAGGAGTTCAGCTGGGCTCTTGTTAGTCATGCTGTTAGGTGTGATGAGCTGGAGAAGGAGCATTCTAGTGACTTTATCGTGGATGTTACCTTGTTCCATTTTCTGTAGGGTTTTCTTTGTGAACTGAACCATTCGTTCAGCCCTACCATTCGCTGCTGGATGAGCCGGCGATGGGAGTGCGTGTCGGATGCCCCGTTCAGCTAGGTATTGTTCAAAGGCTAAAGCAGTAAATTGGGGCCCATTGTCGGATACCAGGACATCGGGTAGGCCGTGTGTGGCAAAGAGTCTGTTTAATTTCTTGATGACTGCATCTGTAGTGGTTGTTTTCATTTTATTGACCTCGAGCCAGTTAGAATACGCATCTACAGTTATTAGGAAAGTGTGTCCTTTAGTAGTCCCGCAAAGTCAATATGAATATGCGACCAGGGACCTCTGGGTGTTTCCCATTCTGCTGGTGGAGCTTTTGGTGGGGCTGAGTGGTTTTCCTGGCATCTGTTACAGGAGGCGACCCAGGTTTCAATTTGTTTGTCCATACCTGGCCACCAGGCGTAGCTTCTTGCCAGCGCTTTCATATGCACGATGCCCGGGTGTCCATCGTGTAACATTTGAAGGACTTTTTTTTGTAATTTAGTTGGTATGACGACTCGGTCTCCCCATAATATGCACCCTCTTTGTGAGAAAAGTTCTGTCTATTTTTGGATGGTTTAAAGGTTTCCTTGGGCTCGTATTCTGGCCATCCCCTCTCCACCCAGCCAAGAACTCGTGCCAAACATGAGTCTTTTTTGGTTACAAAGGCGATGTCCTGGGCCATTAGTGGAGGTGAGGGAATTGTCTCGATTTGTAGTATTGGTAGCGTGGGAGCTGGGTCATCTTGCAGTTCGGGTAGTGGAGAGTGGCTCAAGGCATCAGCGTGAGGAATAGATTTTCCAGGGCGATGTCTTAGTTGATAGTCGTAGGCAGCTAGGAATTCCGACCACCGCGTCATTCTGGGGGATAGAATGTGTGGGGAAGGTTTGTCGCCCGCCAGAATGCCAAGTAATGGCTTATGATCTGTGATAATGGAAAATGATCTCCCATATACATATTCATGAAACCTTTTGATCGCAGAAACAATTGCAAGGTCTTCCTTATCTAGGTGGCTATAGTTTCTTTCTGTTTTTGACAAAGTTCTCGAAAAAAATGCAATTGGTGCTTCGGTACCATTTGGTAGGATGTGGCTCAGGATAGCCCCCACCCCAAAAGTTGAGGCATCACAAGTAACAGTCAATGGGAGTGTCTCGTTATATTGTATTAGCACTGCATCAGAAGTGAGAAGGTCCTTCACTTGCTGGAAAGCATGTTCCTCCCATCGTCCCCAAATCCAGGAGGCCCTTTTATTGAGGAGTCTATGAAGGGGCTCAGCAACAGTTGCCTTCTGGGGTAGGAAAATATTATAAAAGTTAATGAGTCCCAGGAAGGCTTGAAGGTCAGTTTTGTTTTTGGGTCTTGGGGCATTTTTGATGGCTGCCAATTTCTTTTCTGTAGGGTGAATTCCTTGTTTGTCAAGAAGGTAGCCAAGAAATTCTACCCTTTATGTGCAAAGCTGGCACTTTTCCTTCTTAACCTTGAGGCCAGCATCTTTGAACCTTTGTAGGACTGTTCTGAGGCATTATGACTTTTTGTTGGGGCTGCTATCAGTACGTCATCAAAATAGGGCACGACCCCTTTTATGCCTTGCTATAGTCTCTCCATCAGGCTTTGAAAAATGCCTGGCATGACACTTACTCCAAACTGGAGCCTGTTACATTTGAATGCACCATGATGTGTAACTATAGTTTGGGCTTCTGCAGTCTCGGTATCAACTGGCAGCTGTTGATACGCTTGGGCCAGATCTAGTTTTGCGAATATTCTGCAACCCCCAAGTGAATGTAGGAGATGCTGAACGACTGGTACCGGATAGGCACTCTGTTGCAGTGCGTGATTGAGGGTGGCCTTGTAGTCTCCACAGATTCTCAAGGACCCGTCAGGCTTTATGGGGGTGACAATTGGTGTCTCCCATCGGGCGTGGTCAATGGGCTCTAACACGCCTTGTGCAATTAATTTGTCCAGTTGCTCATCAATTTTGGGTTTGAGAGCAAAAGGAACTCGGCGTGGTTTTAGACGAATGGGGGCAATGTCAGGGCAAAGATTAAACTAAATAGGGGACCCCTTGTACTTGCCTAACTTTTCGCTGAAAACTTCTCGGAAGTCATGGACGAGGGCCGCTTCCCAGTCATTGTCTTCAGTATGATGGATGCCAGCCATTCCGATTTCTAATGGCGCGAACCACTGAAGGCCCAGTAGACTTGGCCAGTCTCTGTCGACAATGGTGAGTGGTAGTATTGCATTATGTCCTTTGAAAGAGACCTGGAAATGGCTGGTACCTGTGACTGGAATCCGGTTGCCTTGATAATCTCTTAGTATAAGTCTCTGACTGCTGAGGTCTTGGCGTTGGATGTTGGGAATCAGTTGCTTGAGGGTTTTCCAGGATACCATGGATAGGGAAGACCCGGAGTCTACTTCCATGATGCACGGTTTATTTTCGATGGTGACTTCTACACGAATTTTCTTTGTATCTAGCGATGAAGCGTGGCCGATGGTGATGGTTTGATGAGCCTTTTCTCATCTGGGCATGCCATTAAACCTTCGGGGTCTGTTATACTGGTTCCACTGGTTGCTAGAGTGGTCCCTCTGTGTGGTGGGGTTACCATCGGTTCTTTTCGGGCTGCTCCCTCTTCGTCTGGGGCTGGAACTTCTTTTGTTTCTGCATACTTTAGCAATATGGCCACATTTTTTGCAAAAACCACAAATAGCGTCTAGGAATCTGCACTCGGATCGAGGATGGTTTCCACCGCATCCGGCGCATTGGTAGTTGGATTTATGACCCCGCTGGTCCTGTTGCTCATGTTCTGACCGGAATTTGTGGACTTCTTCCTCCTCGCTGTCTGAGGATGACTCGATATCTTCATGATGGGTGGCCGATGTGTACTTGTCTGAAGGTTTCCCAGCAACATTGGTGGGTTGGCGGTTGGTCCCGCTGGTTCGGCACATTCGTGCTGCTGATTTATGAGTGGCTTCAGCTGCGGTGGCGTCTGCTATGGAATCTGCAAGTGAGATGTCTCCTTTGGCCATGATCTTGCTTTGGACAGTTGGATCTCTAAGGCCAAGGACAATTCTGTCTCTCATGGCTTCTTCGAGATTAGCGAAGCCACATAAACCACCCAGGTTTTTCAGGTCTGCCACGAAATCCCCGACGCTCTCACCTTCACACTGGTCCCTCTGATAGAACTCGTGTCTGCGAATGAGAGTCGGTACTGCTGGAGCATAATGGTTGCGCAGGATGGGAGCAAGGGTGTCCCAATCCATCGTTTTAACTTCAGCTGGTTTCGCTAGTGCTTTAGCCATTTTAAAAATGGCAGGTCCGCAATGCGTTAGAAAATTGGCTCGTTTCTTGCTGGGCGTGGCATCCTTGAGGTTGTTGGACTCTAGGAACATTTGAAACCTGTCCATATATGAGTCCCAGTCCTCGCTAGCTGGATCGAATGGGGCAGGTGGTATAGCGCTGCTGGCCATGTCGCCGATGTTGCGCTCTGTCAGCCACGTGCTCCTTCAGCTAGCTTGTGTTCAATAGACTTCGTTGCCTCCGCATCCCATCCTCGTCGCCAGTGTTAGATCTGGGAGGATGGTTCAAGAACGGAGGCAAGACTCAGATAGCAACAACAGCTCTTTATTAGTGACTTCAGATCTGAGCAAGATATCCCAGCCGCAGCAGCCCCTTGTATAGGGCTGGCTGCGGCTAGGCAGCCAATGAAGCTGATTTGAGTTTGCCGCTCTTGGCTGGGCCAATCGCGGCAGCCCGTTTACTAGCCAACTGGATCAGTCTGCGGCGACCAATCATGATCTGCTATTCGCGGGCCAATCAGAGTTGCAGGCTTTCGAGCCTGCTAGTCCAGAACACTGTGAGCTCCAGTCTTCCACTCTAGTCATAGCTTCATAGCTCACCCCCCACACACAGTTAGTACTCCAAACCTCCACTCTCAACAGGTAGTGATAAGACACCCCACCTTTTTTTGCTGATGCCTGTAAGCACTCAAATGTACTACAGCTGGTAGGTGTACAGCTTCTTCCTGTCAGGCAGAACTTTAAGAGATTAACAAGCACATAAGACTGCAAGAGCTTCAATTTATTATGGAAAAGCCAAGAAGCCATTCTGAAAGAATTCCTGTGAGTGCTAGGTATCAAATGAGGGTTCTATTTATCCTGCAATCAGAATTAAATTCTTGCAACTCTTTTTTCCAGGCTCTTTTGGGTAAGGAGGGATAGTTTCCATCTGTGACTTGCTTAAATGTGTGTGAGGATTAGACCTCAGACAGTTAAAAAATAAAAAAGCAAACAGTTATTTCCTTCTTCTATTTCATCTTTTCTTATTCATTCATACATGTAACTAACCAAGAATTGTAAAGTACGAAATATATCGTTTTTACCACTTAGGAACACAAAATAAAAGTCTCTCCCTTCCCTCATTCTATGAAGTCTTTGCACCCAAGATTGATAATGTGCGTTTAAATAAGTGGAGACCTCATTTACATATGAACAATTTTCCTTTCCTTAGGAAATTATAATAATTAAAAAGAATACCTCATTAGCCACACTGATTAATTTCTTTGACAATAACTTGTATCAAATTAACCAGAATATAAGAAAAAAAATGCTTTAAAGTATGTAGTAATTTATATTATCTACTCTGACTAGCCATAAATGTCCAAATCCAATCTTGAACGATGTTCAGTTTCTAATATTAAACTACTGTATATCATGGATGCATGCTAATTGTTTCCTTTAAAATTGGTCCTGGTTCAATAAAGTATTACATTACTACATGCCAAGATATATAAAAACAACTATGTACTATAACAACAAATCTTGGGTTGAATACAGTGGAGCTTCATCATATCACAGATGAAGCTGAAGGCTTAAATCTAGTAAAATATGATTTCTGGTCATTAACCATAACAAAAGACTGACTTTTTTTTAAACTTTTTTAAAAGTCACCTTCTCTTTGGCTTTGATCAGAGGTTCTGTGCTATAGCCTGAAAAAGTTTGAAAATCCTCCTTTTAGGGGACATTATCTTGCAATGTTTAATTAGATTCCTTTAAGGATTTCACAGTTATTATATGTACTTGAAATATTCTCTGTGTATGTGTACCTCCTTCAATATAGGTATAGCCTGGATAGAAATAAAACACACCTTTTTCCAAATTATACAGAAAAGACCCTACAGAAAAAAAATGTGCATAACTAATTCATAAAGTCTGTGACCATGTCTTAAAATAGACATTTTCAAATACTGTTTATAAAACTCCCAATAGTGTGTGTAATTCTTCATGAGCATAGTAAAAACTGATACAAATTAAATTAGAAGTAAATAAAAACTAAAAATTCAACAGATGTGGAAGAAGGAAATGAAAAAGAAACAAAAACACTATGAAAGAAGTGGCTTCCAACCATCACACCAATCATAAGCTAATATAATAAGTTTTCGCCCTCTTTTAAACTACAATTTAAAAAAAAATCTTATTCCCATAGCCTAACTTTTATCTATGCATAATCCACAAATCATAATATTTTCAATTCTTTAAGAGTTACAGACAGGGGTGGGATTCAAATTTATTAACAACCATTTCTGTGGGTGTGGACTAATTTGTGGGCATGGCTTGGTGGTCATGTGACTGGCTGGGCATAGCTTGTATGTAAACATTGTAAATATTTATGTAAATATTAAAATTTTTATTTAAAAAAGAGCAATTTTTACCCAAAATCAGGCAAAGCAGGCAGGCAGATTGAGTTGCTCCCAGAATCACAGATTTACTCAGAGATCTACCTTTCTACAATTTGCTGCCTGAGTCTGTCACATAAAATTTGCCTGCAAGCAAACTCATAAAATTTTCTAGCAAGCAAATTCACAAAATTACAACACACACCATGTATGTCACAACACACCATGTATGTTAATATTGAATTTTTATTTTTTAAAAAGCAACTTTACTCAAAATCAGGCAACGCAGGTTGCTCACAGAATCACAGATTCACTCAGAGATCTATCTTTCTGAAATCTGCTACCTGACTGCACTGAAAAATAAAAGCTAGGAAGGTTCAGCTCTGCTTTTAGATTAGCTAGAAAGCAAGAAGTTTAAGATTTCCTGCTTTCTAGCTAATCTAAATCTCCCAGCCCAGCTGATAGTCAGAACAGCTGATGGTTGGGGGGGGGGAAAGGAAAAATAGCAACGTAACAAAAATTAGGTGAAGGCACAATGCAGGCAAGTTGGATGGTGCACATGCCAGGTAAGGAGTGACTGGGAGGGGTGGGACGGGGCCAGCCAATGGTGCGATTTGCCAGTTCTCCAAACTGTGCAGAATCATAACAACCGGTTCTATAGAACCGGTGCAACCAGGTAAAATCCCACCCCTTGTTACCGATATATCAAACAGCTAGTTTATCCCTGACCAAATAATCCAACTTTACATTCCTTCCTTTTACTTTTCATAATCTTGATTTTTAAATTGTTCCAACGATGTTGCAGGTTTTAATATTTCATTGATTCTTGGAATTTAAAAGTATTGAAGAGTCTTCAAAGCATCCCATTTTATAAATCTCACAAAGAGGCATCATCATGGATTTCATGTCACAGCTGTCTTCTAATTTTTTTCTTGATTTGTCTTTTGTATTTCGATTTCGTTAATTTCCATTTTGTTGGTTTTCACGCCTTGAAATTCTATAATGTCTGTGTCAGATAACAGGGTTTTTTTTTTTAAAAAAAAATTCTGACTATCTTCAAAAACCATTGAAATCTATATTATATTAGTTATTACTATCTCAGCCATTTTTTTGAAATATTCTTTCAGATGAGTAAAAGTTATGGCCAGCTTAGTCAATTTAAATCTTTTCTGCTTGGTCCTTTAGTTCCCTCTAGTGTTCATTTGCAACTTTCATCAATCTTCAGTTGCTAATATGGGTTTAGTTGTGTTTTAGTCATTTCCTACTCATATAATATGTTATGCTTCTCTATCAAATCTTAGACTAAAAGTAATCAATATTTCAAATCTCTTTGGTTTTCTAGTCCATTTAAAAGTTTCTTAAATAAAAAAAAAATGTTTCCCAATTGTATATTATTTTAAATTCTGAAGTCTGTATTTTAATTTCCTTAAATCCAAAGAAGATAAAGTACACCAGGTATCAAATTAAGTTTGCTGTTTTGAAGGTCTTCAATATCCATAAATAAGGTGGTTAAATTGAACAAATGCCATTAGAAAATGAGTTAAAAGTTCTGCCATTGCAAAGAGCAAAGATGTTATCTTCCTCAGCTATTGGTTTTTCCTATGGGAAACCACTGTTTATGGTTCCCTCATATGCGAAGGTGCCATTCAAAGGGCTAGTGGATAATCTCATATTGTCTTCCTTCTCCAGAGAGGTTCTAAAGGACTAATCTACTTGCCAATCCTTCTCACAGCAGTCACTGTCTCCATTATTCGGATATTATCAGACCGCCATGACTAACCCAGACATTTTTCATCATTTGTTTCTTTGGGTTAGTAGACTTGTTAGCACATTGCCATTGTCTTCTGGGAATGACACTTCAAATCTTGTGCTAAAAATACCTTTAAAAAAAAATCTCAGAATTGATGTGTGTCATTATTTTGCATATAGTACAATACACTTTAATATAAAAAAATAATCTTTTATATAATAATCTAATGCCAAGCACACCATATCCATTCTATTCACACAAAGAAGAAGGGACAATAGAAGATAAGTGAGCAGAAAAAGTAAATGAATGTACAGTATATAAAGATGTATAAATGGAGATATTTATATTAGATTGATGTGAAGAAGAAGAATGTGTATAATAATGATGATACACTACTCTTAAAGTCAATGTGTGTTAAAGGTGAAAAAGAACAATAAAAATTATTACAAAAAAAAGAAGATAAGTGAGTAGCATTCACAAAAGAATAATAAGGTGAACGAAACAGTAATGGAATAGAAGGCTAAAGAATCTGAAGAACTGTGAACAGGAACCATTAGGCATCATACTGCACATCAGATAAATTGAGATTCAAGAATAGGTAAAAATAAATAGGTATGGGTTTTCAAAAGGGAAAAAGTGAGATTGTCTACACCAGTTCAAAGCAATAGAGTTAATTTATCTGTCTCCAAATGAGCCTACCTAAATAGTTTATAAAAGAACAGTGAAGAAACAGTGAAGCAAGTCTTTCTGGAAACCGCCCTGACCTGATTGCTGGTCACTTATATGGGCATCTCTGTTTCGTTTTCTTGGCAATAATCTGAAAGTTGTTTGATAATATCTTTTTCCATTATATGTTTATTTCCCAGCCTAGTCTAATGCCTGAGATTTCCTGTGGTTTGTCAGCAAGAACTAACTGATCCAACCTTATTTACTTTTTCCCCCAAGATCAATTAAGGTCAGCAAGATCCTACTACCTGTTGTGATCTTTGGAAGACTACTCGTGTAGCTGGTGGTTAATTGTCCTCTTCTTTAAAAATCTTGTGTTTATACTAAAGTCTTGCACTGAAAACTGCTATTTAAAAAAATGAAACAAAAGCAAATAGTGAGATGTTGACAGGGCTTACCTCAAGATTTATGGTATTTTTAAATTTCAGATACTATTGTTGCACCTAGTAGGAGAATGTCAAGGCAAGTCAATAGATGGCTCATAAAAGTGAAAAGGACTTTATGACTTATGCTCCAACAAGTAGGCAGCAATCAGCATTTCAGAGTTGCTTGCTTGTTACAACCCTAAGAATGCAGATATAGAAAGTTGTCAAGCATCTGAAAGCTACAAAGCATGAGCCGTAGTGGCTCAGTGGTTGGAGTGCAGTACTGCAGGCTACTGTCTGTCTGCAATTTGGCAATTCAAATCTCACCAGACTCAAGGTTGACTCAGTCTTCCATCCTTCCGAGGTGGATAAAATGAGGACCCAAATTGTTGCGGGCAACATGCTGACTCTGTAAACCACTTAGAGAGGGCTGTAAAGCACTGTGAAGTGATATATAAGTCTAACTGCTATTGTTATTGCTATCAGCGAACTACACTTAACCTTTCTTGTTGTAACCTATATGCTAAACCCAAAGGTTCACTCAGACACTTTGGCTTGGAATCCTAAATTAATACATTAAACAGCATACAGCAGAGAACCCGCTATTCACGCCTTTTCTTTCCAATGTAATCAAATACTCTGAAAAGGAAACTGCCTAAATCATGTTTACAGTACACTGTTGCTTGCAGCTGATGAGAAGAAACTGAACCTTGCATTAACTTGCTGGGAAAATTAGCACATAAATTAGACCTCAATCAAATCTTCTTGTGATAGAGTGATTAATAGTTTTCTGTATAAGAATGTTTATGTGTTGCATGACTCAGAATCCTTTGAATCAACACAATATACCTGAATTTAAGGGTTGTAAAAGTGTTAATTAAAATGGGAAAGGGAAGGAATAGTAAATATAATATTTATAGTCAACTGGGTTTTCTTTTGTCTATTACTTTTTAAAATATATTAATGTCTATTTTACTTTTTCCAAAGTATAGTCTGCTCCATTTTGTTTGCAAACTGGTTTGTCCCTAAATACATAAATATATCTTTCTATCTCTTTAAGGTTAGGGATGACATTAGTTTATAATTTATGTTCAAAATAATTCTGAGCTAAGTTTCAGGCTCTTCCTTCTACAGCATATATTCATTTTCATATGAAGTTTACTTGATACAACCCAGTTTTGCAAACTGTTTTTTTTCCCTCAAAGTGTACACACTCTCTCCTAACACATACCATCTTCCATAAACCTTTTTGGGCATGCAACACAACAGTCAAGAAATATTAGCATATGGTTTCAGGAACTGTGAATTCTTTAAATGCAAACATTTTCCATTTATTGCTAAAACATCCAAATTCACAGCACCCTATCACAAATCAATGCCTTGTCACTTCCATACATTGCCAGGCAAGTTACACACTCTAGGAATAGAGTTTTACTTGAAGTACCTTTTCATAATTATATACTAAGTCTGTGCTTGTGTCAAAATTGATTCAGAAGAGAATTCCACAATGAAAGTGCAGAATTTTTTTTAAAGCAGCCCTATCTTTCTTCAGGTTTTCTCATGAGTCTCAAAAATGATGTTTAGATGTCTTTATAATATTATATATGTGACTTTATAAAGTTGTAACGTCACCTTAATTAAATTATGTTTGGGTTACTAGAGTGAGATAATAATGAAAAACCCTAACTAAGAAATAATGACAGTGTAAGCACTGTAAACCAAATCATTTTGAACCATATTTAGTGATGCTTGAAATAAAACTATTGTAATCAATTTATCATGAATGATATGTCCTAGTGATTTCAGTGCAAATACTGAATCCAATTCATGTTTTCATTATAACTATTTGGGGCTCTTGTAATCATACACCAGCTCTAGTGAGTATTTGATGTAGGCTAAATTGTTCCTTTTCAGTTTAGAGCACCCCATCATAATTATCCATTTAACTCAACAAGGCTTAATTATTTCTCCTCAATTAACAGAAGCCTAGCTATAATGATCAATTTAAAACAATAAGGGGCTGAACCTTGATGTCATGGCAAATTGTTAGTGTGAACTGAGCTCTGCAGTGAATTGGCATCCACTTGCACATTTCTAAACAGCATATTTAGCAGTGCATTTAGTTTCTAAACCAATCAGAGGACAAACCATAAGGAATAGTCTAATGATCTTTTGAAGCCCTGAATGAATGCAAGTCAGACCAGATGAATTATATCCCGAGGTGTTCAAGGAATTGGAGGGTGTCATTTCAGAACTATTGACTTGGAGAACTCCTTTAATATGGAAGAAGCACCAAAGAGTGAATGTTATGACTTTAAATACGACTCTAAGAAAGTACAGTTGTTGGCACCTGGGGAAATTCTAGAAAAGATTGAACAATAGATTTTCAAGTGTTTAGAAAGGAATAAAGAGATTGTTAAAAACCAGCAAAGGATTGTTAAGGCAGGTAATGCCAAGTAGACCTTATTGCTTGTTTAACAAACTGATTATATTAGTAGTCTAAGGAAATACTGTGGTTATGCTTGTGATGGCTTCTCTTGATGCTGGCTCAGAGGAAGAGCTGACTCCATGGACTTTGGAGGAGGGTGCGGAGGAGCATCAAAAAGATGCTGAGGTCTCCAAGCAGCAAGTGAATGGGCCAAAGGAAGAGGAGAGATCAGGAATCTCAGAGAGGCATGAGGGGAATAACTGGACAAGTGCCTTGCTGAAGAAGAAAGGGGAGAGATGTGGCTGCAGCTGGAGGGCTCAGATCCAGTCAGAAGTGCAGGGCAGTTGCAGTTGGTCAGGAGGTATGAGTAGGAATTGCCTCCTCCACCAGATTCCAGGACTTGCAGAGCTGAAGAAAGGCAGGGATAATGGAGGTCATAAAGGCTACCCACCCCTCCTAATGAGTTACACTATTAAATAGGAACATTGTGGGAGATGTTTGCGGGCAAGTTTCAGATTTGGGGGAATGGCATTGATAGTGGTGTTTAAATAAAGCCCTCAAACTCTTTGTCTTGCTGTGTGTAGTCTGGAATAGTGTTTTTGGACTTGGTAAGGCATTTAATAAAGTTGATCATAGATATCCTTTTGATAATATGGAAGAATGTAGGTTAGATAATCCCATTACCAAATGGATTCTTAGCTAGATGAAAACCTATTTCTAACATATGGTTCTTAATGATTTCATATCAATATGAATGTGTATATCCAATTTGGTATCTAAAGTCTTTGTTCTCGGCCCAATGCTATTTCTCATTTTGACACAGCACTTACACGAGTTCTGGAAAACAAATACTATTCTCCTATATACGCACAGTTGAAGTCCATCTCAAGCTGAGTAGGCAAAATGAAGCTGCCTAGTAATTCTGGAAGAGAATGAGATAGATAGCAAACCCTAAGTTGCTGTCATTTTCCTTGTTGTGAAGAGAGTTAAAATATGGATACAACAAAAGACACTGTGTTGGAAGTTTCTAGTATTAATGAAAATTGGGACTTGGGTTTCTTTAAAACAGTAAAACGTAGAGATGTTGGATCAGCCTATAGTAAAGTCACCCATGTTGCTATCGGATTCTATATTCTTGCAGTGAAAGCTGTGTCATGATTTATACTACTTTTGAAGTCCTAAATATCATTTGCAGAAGTTGCAGAAATTGTATTACCTGTGATCTCAGGATCTTGGGACTGTTCTGCAAGTTCCTCTAATGAAGAGCCCAGTAACAACTGTAATTCTGTACATGCCAATAAAAGATACTGTGTCACATCTAACTCCAATCACTTCCATTCCTTTTTTTATTTTTCCCACAACAGAAGAGATAGGATAAATACTCATCAGCAGAAGACACAAAGCTGGGATGGAGGAAGGCTAATACTTCAGGCTGAAAGTTCAAAAGGATTTTGGTGGACTTGAATATTGGGTTCAGACAAACAAACAAAAAACCAGTGGTGGTGAAAAATCTAGGATTCTATAGTAGGAAGAAAAAAAACCAGGATCACAGATACTTAGCTGAGCAGTATTATTTTTGAAAAACATCTGAGTGTTCTGGGCAAAGCACAATTTCAGTATAAGCCGACAGTATGTGCAGCTGCCAAAAAAAAAAAAGCAAATGAAACTTGGAGCTACATCAATAAAACTATAACATCAATGTCACGGGAAGTGATCATTCTGCTATATGCTACACTAGTCAGATGAAACCTGAAATATTGAGTTTAGTTCTGGTGAGCATGATACAAAAAGATTGATGATGAACTAAAAGGATGCAAACAAGAGTAGCAAAGATGGTCTTGAAGATGGAGACTTTTCCAACTTGGCAACTGGAAGACTGGATTGCCAAACTGGGAATTATATTATAGTGCACCAATATTAGTTTGGCTAAAAGATTGGATTAACTTAAAGAATAAAAGAATATTAGCTATAGAAGGTCATGACTTTCAGAGAGGATGGCATGCCTTTCTTTGGGATACAGGACCCACCAAACAAAAATATTTCCACAGACATCTGATAGAGATTCATTGATAAACAACTGGAACAAAGTTTAAAAGAAACATTATATAAAAATCCCAATCTGGCTATCCACAATGGAAGTGATGACCGACCAAAATAATTTAGACCTGAACAAAACATTAAAGTATTGGATATTCACGGAAATTTTAAAACAATACAAGAGTTCCAAGAACAAGGACTATGACTAGACTGGTGGGCTTATTTCCAAATACAAAGCTGATATAGAAAGGACATAAAGTATCACGGAATATACCTAAAACCACAACAATTAAACAAAATTTTATTAGGCCCAGATAAAAAAAATATTACCAAAATTTACAAATATCTCCTGGAAGTAGAATTAGAAGAAGAAGTAGTGAAAGAATGCATGATCGCATGGGGTCAAAATATTGGTCACAACATAAAGTTATCAGATTGGGAGACTGTATGAACACAAATTAACAAAATCAGCAACATGCAAAGAAAATACATATAAAATGTTCTATAGGTGGCACTTACCCCCTTAGAGATTAGCGAAAATGTACCCTAAAATGAGTCCTATATGTTGGAAATGTAAAAAAAAAAGAGGGAACATATTATCATATGTGGTAGTCTTGCCCAGAGGCTGGATAATATTGGCTTAAAATCAAAAATTGTCTGCAGGAAATCACCAATGAACAATTAGACCTAGAACCAGAACTCTTCCTATTGGTGATCTCCAGAAAAAAATATGTAAAGAGCACAAAATACTTATTATTACACATATTGTCTGCTGCCAGGATTGCCTTTGCCCAATTTTGGAAACAGCCATATATACCAGCAGAGAAACTGGTTATGAACTGTGCTGAAATGGATAAATTAACACTGAGCTTAAAAGATAAAGAAGCTTCAATATTTTATAAGGTGTGGGAACAATGGTATAGCTGGATAGATCGGAAATAGATTAAGGATAGGTAATTATTAAATATAAGTAATAGATAGAATAAGAATGTAATTATGCATAAATTAATACCTGTAAATAATGCACAAATTATTGTCATATGATAAGCACTACAAATAGTTGTTACTGAGTGATAGATTTCTTATGTTTTTAATGTAATAAAAATTCAATAAAGTCTATTTAAAAAAAAGAAGAAGATGGAGAGAGTCTTGAAAATAATTTTGAACTTGGTTTGTTCTGTTCAAATTTACAGAAACATAAGAGAAATATGATAAAACATTTGGGAATGTGGATTTACTTACATTCCTAAGGGAACCAACAGGTGGAAATTTTTACAGAAGATTATCCAAACTCAAAATTAGCAGGAATTGCCTAAACACAAAAGCTATTAAAATAATTGAACAGCTTGTTTGCTGGAATCATGGGTGCTCCATGACTGGAGATTTTGCAACAAATATTGAAAAATATTTTGAGATGCTTTGAAGATTCCTGTTCTGGATGAGTGTTGGATTAGAAAACCTCCAAGGTCACTTCCCACCTTATGATTTCATGAATACAATATGTCTATCAGTTCTTTATCTTTGTCTTCCATGCCAGTTTTGTTTTCTATATTCTGTATACACGTATATGTATGTAAGAATATAAGTCTATCTATATATCTACCAATTGAAAGCATCATTGAGGGTCCTTCTGAATGACACTTTGATTTGTTCTCAGCAAGGGTCCTATAATTAATATGACCTTTTGATAAGGTGGAGGTATGTAATAATAAGACAAGTGCTCTCAGGAGAGCTATTCATAATTCCTAAGCAACTGTAAGTGTTAGAGAGGTTTTTCCTGCATGTATTTTTTTAAAAAAGAAGTAAAAAGTTTCTCAAATGACAGACTGTAATTTTAAAAATATGGAAACAAAAGTGTGATTTTGAAAAAACAAATATGGTACTTAATCCCTCGACAAAAAACACACATTTTATGTTGTTTAAATTGTACATTTTGGGTACTAGTAAATTCCCCTAATAAAATGAAAGGATGGAATAAGAAGCCTACACAGACTTTTAAAAAAATCAAGAGAAACCCAGCTTCATTTGACTTAAGATGACTAAACATTGTTTTTGCACAACATAACAGGTGGTTTTATTTCATGTCAGATGGTAGATGTAGCCTGGGAATTCTCATTTCCCTCAACATCTGTTCCTTCTACCCTGTGATTTTATAACAACGTTCAGAAATAACAATATTCCATTACTTGATTCAACTTGATGTTTGCTTTGTTACTTAGACAGCAAACTTGCTATGGTACATAATAGTTAATGATCAGCATATGTTAAAGCTTTCCAATATATGCAAAAACATACAAACATTCGAAGGAATATGGCATTGAAACAAATTAATCCTTATTTGAAAAAAAGGCAAATACAAATTGTCTTTTTGCCTCAGGTTTACATTTTATTTATTTATTTTATTTGTCAATCGCTTACAAGATAATAGGTATAAGTATAAACATGAGTAAGAATACAGGAAATAGGTATGAATAAATGGAGACAATAGGACAGGGATGGAAGGCACAATGGTGCACTTATGCACGCCCCTTACAGACCTCTTATGAATGGGGTGAGGTCAATAGTGGATAGTTTGAGGTTAAAGGAGTGGGGTTTGAGGATATAACAACAGAGTCAGGTAGTGCATTCCAGGCATTGACCACTCTGTTACTGAAGTCATACTTTCTGCAATCAAGTTTGGAACAGTTAACATTGAGTTTGTATCTGTTGTGTGCTCTTGTATTGTTGCGGTTGAAGCTGAAGTAATCATTGACTGGTAGGATATTATAGCAGATAATTTTGTGTACTACACTTAAGTCCAACAGCATAGGCAGCATAGTTCAAGACTCTCCAAGCCCAAAATTTCAAGCCTGGGGATATAGAATATTCTGTTGTGAAATACTGGACTTGCTCAATTGTATTAATGTCCAATATACAATGTGGATTCCAGACAGATGAGCTGTATTCGAGTATTGGTCTAGCAAAGGTTTTGTATGCCCTAGTTAGCCAATATTTCCAGAGGAGATGCTTTTTAGGATTAGATTTATAACTCTTAATGCCTTTTTGGCAATGCTGTTACAGTGAGCTCTGGCACTTAGATCATTAGATATGAGTACTCTGAGGTCCTTGACAGAGTGAAGGTAATCAACGAGGTAATATCTGCCTACCTTGTATTTGGTGTACTGATTTTTTTTTTATCAATGTGTAGGACAGAGCATTTATTGGTCGAGATTTGGAGTTGCCAATTGTTTGACCATTCAGACACATAATCAAGGTGACTTTAAAGAACAGTAGCATTGTTGCTGGTGTTGAATAGTTTTACATCATCCGCGAAGAGGATGCAGTTGCTTATAAGGTGATTGCAAAGGTCATTTATATAGAGTATAAAGAGTGTGGGTCCTAGAATGCTGCTTTGGGGGACACTGCTGTTAACTGGAGTAGGGTTTGATATAGGTCTCCCTATTTTTACTATTTGTTGCCTGTTTGACAGGAATGCAGTAATCCACTTATGAAGGAATCCAGAAATGGCTTTGTAGAAGTCTATGTAAATTGTGTCTATTGCTTTTCTTTTCCTGTAGGTGTTTAAGGCAGTGAACAAACACTCTCCTCCATTCTTCCACACAATATTAAACTTCCCTTTCTTATATTGATAGAGTCTGTCAGTTCTCCCTCTATCATTACCTTTGCCGTTTGCTTATAGTATATAGCTTTTATTGCTTGAATAAATTTTCTAGTAAAACCCATCTGTTCCAACAGTAATAACATGAATCACCAATTCACATTATCAAATGCCTTCTGTGCATCTAGAAATATCGGAGCCATTTGTTTTTCAGGATGTGCCTCGTAGTATTCCAAGGTGTCCAAGATTACTCTCATATTGTCTTTAATTTGTCTCTTTGGCAGAAATCCATTTTGATCAGGATGGATAAAATTATTTAAATATTTTTTAAGTCTTTCTGCCAATATTGAAGCAAAAATTTTATAATCTGCATTTAGTAGAGAAATGGGTCTATAGTTCTTAATTTGTAATGGATCGGCCTCCTCTTTTGGAATAAGTGTAATATAGGCTTCTGACCATGATTTAGGTATCTTCTTCTTTAACATAACTTCATTCATAATTTCTAGCAATGGAAGATTCAACGATTCTTGTAATGTTTTAGAAAATTCTTCCAGAAGTCCATCTGGGCCTGGTGCCTTTCCATTATTTTGCTTCTTGAGTGCTTCAGTTAACTCCATCATCGTTATATTGCTTTCTAACATTTTTTCAGTCTCTTTAGGTATCTGAATTAAATTAGCATTCTGTAAGTACTGTTTAACTCTTTCCTCATCAATATTCTCTTGCATATATAATTTCCCATAGAAGTCTTGAATGATTTCCTTCTTCTCTTTACTACCATGGCAAACTTGGCCTTGGTCATCTATAAATTGCAATATTTTCCTTGATTCTTTCTCCTTTCTCAATTTGTATGCTAACAGTTACCTGGTTTGTTTGCGTCTTCAAAGTAGTTCTGTTTAGCACCTCTAATTTTCTGTGCTAATTCTTCTTTTTTTATTTGACCTATTTTATGTTTAATTATATCCATTTTTAGCTTGATGTCCTTTTTCTGTGGCATTTTCTGTAGCTCTTTTTCAAGTCTTTTATGCTCATCCTCTAAGGCCTTAGAGGCTAGTCTTTTCATAGTATTTCTTTTCCTTGTATATCCTGTTATCAAGCCTCTAACATATGCCTTCATTGTATCCCATACATTCCGAATTGATGTATCTTCTTTTTTGTTTTCTCTAAAGAAAAAAGCCAATTCTTTCTCCATCCACTGTGTGAAGTCTTTTTCCTTTAAAATAGTATTATTTAATGTCCATCTAGATCTTCTTTTTTGTCCTTTCCATTTAATTGTCATTGGATTGTGATCTGCCCAAGTACTTGTTTCAATATTTATTTCTTGAATATTAGTTATTAATTCTGTTGACATCCATATCATATCTATTCTGGACCATGATAAGTGTCTATCTGAATAGAAGGCACATTGTTTAGTTTTAGCATTTCTTTCTCTCCATGTATCTTTTAAGTTTATTTCATCGACCATTTTAAAAAAAGATTTAGGGAGAGTCTTTCTGTTTTGCTTTATTGTTTTCTGTGCTGTATAATCCAATTTATTGTCTACAATTGCATTAAAATCTCCCATCATAACTATATTAGCATAGTCCAGTTCGATTATTTTCATATGTAATTTTTGGTAGAATTCTTTTTGTTTGTCACTCGGAGCATAAATTGAAATCAGGAGTGTTTTCATATTATTGTCCATTATTTCCACCATTAGTATTCTTCCATCATCATCGGTATAAATCAATTTTGCTGGGGTGGTCTCTTTAATATATAAAACCACTCCCCTTTTCTTACATTGTGTCAAGGAAGTAAATATTTTCCCTAATTTTGGCTGTACCAACAATTGTTCATATTGTTTTTAAATATATACTTCTTGTAGACAAATTATATCAAATTTTAATTTTTCTAATTTATGAAAGGTTTTCCTTCTTTTAACGGCTGAGTTAGGTCCATTTATATTAATTGTAATCAATTTTTTCTCTTCCATGGTTATATTTTATAGTTAGGTTTAGCAGCTCTCGTAGATCTTAGTTCACATTGTTCTTTGGCTTCCACCTTTCCACCTACTGCACCTTCTTCTTTGTCAGTTACCATTTGGCAGTCCTCTTGGAATTCAATTAGTGAGATCTCTTTTTCTGCCTCTTCCTCTTTCCCTCCAAAAAATTCTGTATAAAATAATTCCGCTGTCTCAATTGAGTCAATTCTGTGTCTCTGTTCTTGCCATGTGAACATTAAACCTTCTGGAATCAGCCATCTATAATTCACCACTTTTTAAAGTAGCATTTTAGTCAGGAATCGGTATTCTCTTCTCATCTCTCTCACTTTTCTGGGTATTTGTTTCAAAACCACAATCTCCTTGTCTTTGTATTTCAATATTTTCTCTTTTGCCACTTGCAATATTTGTGTTTTAATGGCTTTCTTTGTAAATCTAATGTGAACTTCTCTTGGTAAGCTATTTCTCATCGCATACCTTGTGAAAACTCGATAAACCTAATCTATTCCATCCATCATCTTCTCTTGAGTTATTTCCAAAGCTTCAGCCAGTATTTCTATCATTATCTCAGTTAGGTTTTGTCCTTTTTCTTCCTCTACGTTTTGGAATCTAAGATAGAATTCTGATCTATCCATCTCCCATCTCAGCATACCACTTTTATCTTGTTCAACCACCGTTAATCTATTAATCTTCTTATCTCTTTGTTTATCTTCTTCTTCCATTTTTTTGGAATCTCTCATCATATTCAACATCATTTGTTGGATGTTCTCCACTTTTTCATTGGTTTTCCTTGTTCTTTGTTCAATGTTCTCTGTTCTTTGTTCAATGTTCTCTATTCTCTTTTCAATTCTCTGATCTTGCTTGAATATTTTGAATTCCTTGCATAATTATCTACAGAGTCACTTTTTCTTGTTCTTTTTCTTGCTTTAACATTGTCTGTATTGAACGTTGTCCTCCAGATGGTGGAGAGGAAGAAGTAGAAGTTGAAGAACCAGGAGCTGTAAATTTCCTACTCATTTTAAACAATTCAAAATCTTCAGGTTCTTCTAAACCTTAATCCAACTGTGAAGTAACCAATTATAGTTCAAAATAAAAATAGTAGAAAAAAGAAGCCCAATAATAATGATAAAGAAAAAAGAGAGGACAAAATTTCTTCAGGTTCTTGTATACCTTAATCCAATCAATAGTTAGATGGAGAAAAAGGCTTAAGAAAAAAAAGAAAAAAAAGGAAAAGGAAAAATTCTTCAGGTTCTTCAACACCTTAATCCAATTAAAAGGTCTCAAATAGAAAAGAGTGCATAAGAATAAACCAGAAAGGTAGATGAAAAAAACAAAAATGCCAGGAAAGGAAGAAAAGGGCTTTTAAGGCTTTCCCTTTAAAATAAAAAGCAAATGTAGAGATTGGACTTCCAAAGAGAAAAACAAAAACAAAGACAAGCTCCAACAAAGCCAAAAACCCATATGGTTATTACAAGAAAAAAAAAGATAAAATGAAATACAATAAAGCTGGTGAGGAGGGATAGCACAACTTAGAAAAAGTAAAAAGGGCACACTGCACTTTGTTTAATTATCCAAGACTCTTATTATAGCTCTCTTCTCCAAAAACTTATCACCTTTTTTCCCCCTAGGTTTCAACACAAGGCTCCAGTTGTTGATAGAAACCCAGAAGAGCACCTGCAATAATACTCTCCCATGCTCTTCCCTCTATCTTATCAAAAAATGATGTCCTTGAAAAAGAGCCTCAGTTCTTTCTTTCTCAGCTTTGTTTGGTCACAGGGAAATAGAATATTTTCAAGCCTCTAGTTGGCAGTGTTACAAAGTTTCTTTGCTCTCACTTTCCCCCTCCTTTTCTGAGCAAGATATAATAAGAATTAATTAAAAAAAAGAAAAAAGATATTTAAAAAAAAGAAATAACTAAAGGGAGCCTCTAGCCTAAAATATTACAAAATCAAAAAGGGAAAAAAAATAGATGTAAATGAGAAAACCAGTCCAGTTTCAAAATACAAGATCGTGTATAGAAAGTCCAGCAATGAGAAAAAAAACCATTACTTTGACATTCCTGTTTAAAATCGTCGCTTAATCACTTCTGTCAAAACTTTTACAGATTCTTTCTTTTCCTTAGGGTGTCCTTTCAGATCTTAGAATAAAAAGAAAGAAAGTTCTCACCAAACCGGCACACTCTCTTTTTCTGCTCTCTTCCATTTCAAAGCTGTCCCAACTTCAGCATCTTTAATGGCTGCCTCTTTGCCGCTGGCAAGAAGAGCTTCTCCTGGATCTACCAGGGATTTCGCAGTATCCCTGGGATTGACAGGATGTGCTCTTCACTTTCACTGTCTCTTTGGGATGGTTTAGACCCGATAGGACCATCCAGGAGCAAAGATATCGGCAGTGATCTCAGACCTCCAAGATCACATGCCGTATCATCGCAACGCCAGCTCCACCCTCCTACACAATATTAAACTTGTATTAAACTGAATGTAAGTAATAAACTTATACTGAATCAGAAATATAGGATCAAGGTTGTCTTGTGAATATCCATGATTGAGGATAGACTCCAGCCTAGGTCTTCCTGTTGGAACCCATCATTTTACTTACTACTTTTCTCCTCTCATTAAATAGCTCATTAAATAAGTTGGGTGATATACTTATTATGGTTGGTTGCACACTTAGTCATACCCTTGTACTGGATTTGGCATTTCTTTTTGTCTACCTAATGACTCCTTCCCTATGATAGTGCTGTTTAATAGTATTAAAGGTATGGTTGCAGGATGTAAACTGCTTCAAGTAAAGCAAGACTTGGATCTCTCCACACTGGAACAACTTCTTAACTACTGCACCACACTTGCACTATCTACATCCATATCCAGAACCATCCTTTAAGAGATAGACCTTGTCCAACGACTAAATGAAAATCAGTGTGCTTATTGAGTGCAATGTGTCATCTAGATTTTGAAAGGAGAAGAAAAATGAAAATCTAAGTGTGGGATAATACACTTAGTCTAAAAAGCAACAGTTTTGACTTTGACTGTTGTACTTAATTGTGTTTGAACATTTAAAAATTGGCTGGATTTTTATTTATTTATTTATTTAATATATGTCAAATACATGGACTTATAGTGGTTCAAGTGTTAATGTCCAGTTCACCCAGCCATTCAAGGACAGAGTGGTCTATGTTAAAAAATTCAGATATTGGGCTGATGAAAGCTCTTAATGGACATTCAGACACAATGTGATGGATATTTTGTCGAGAAGCACCACAGTCACACTGAAGGGTAGAGACAAGACCCCACTTAAACAATGAGTCCTGGAAGACACCACGTTGAGTACTGATCCTGTTCAAAGTTGACCAGAGCTGGTGAGGAAGGTCAAAACCTGGCACCTTTGTACATCTACAAAACTTATCTACATAACTGCCTGTATCTGGGCATTCAGCAGACCATTTGGCTTTCCACTGTGTGTTGATGTCAAAATTGTTAGACAGCTGTTGAGCGAGTGCCAAAGAGGGTTTTCTGGATTTAAGCCTGCCAATTGATAGATGAGGAAGATCAGCGTGCACAGGAAGAAGTAGGCTTGTCATAATTTTGTTGTATTCCTTCACTAAGGCTTACTGCCTTCATAGAGCTGGTGGTGCAATGTGGCTCAAGACAGAGAGCCAGCAGGTAGGAGTAAATTTTATGCAACTGCTTATGATCCTCATTGTATCATTTAGTCAAGCAATAATCTTGCTAGTGTATCAGCTATTAAGCCAAACAGGAGCACAGTATTCAGCTGTGGAGTAGACCTACCCTAGTGCTGATTTTCTGAGAGTAGAGGCTTGATCCTCTTAGTTTTTGGAGTAAATAGTTCCTGGATTTTTGAGTAACAAGGATAAAAACCAATAATTGTTCTGAATCAGGTATACTTTTAAGAATTATATACTGAAGCAGAGTTAATAAAATGATTTACAAAGCATTCATGGGAAAAAAAACTGTTAGGCATCAAATAAAAAAAATATCCTTTTCTGAAAGTATTAGATTCCTTAAAGGCCTTGAGTAACCATCACACTTCCATCATCATCTGTCAGTTCAGGATTTATTATGATTTTTTTAGTTTAAAATTATTTTGGCAGGCAATGTTAAATGTTATTTCATCTGATAAAATAGAATTTATTCAAGCATCTTTAAAAGGGGGTACAAAATGGCAGTGACATTTCAGATTACAGCATGATTTGCCTTTCTAGACAGCTTTTTGAATTTTTTTGTATGAGTTTCAGGAATGATTTAATATGCCTTGTTATACTGCTAGGAAAATTTAATAGATGCAGATCAACTTTACTAAATGTCACAAGAGAAGAAAGGTTAAAGTTGGCAGAGCAAAGTAGAAAAAACGAAAAATCTGGTAGTTGAAGTTTCTTCAAATGAATCGTACTTGCTTAAATGCTAGTCGCCATCTCATTTCATGAGAAAATGAAATTATTTTATAAAAATTATCTTATTTTCAGTGGCAATGAAACCACATCCAGTGAAAATTAAAACACATTTAAACAATGAAACCCTTCTTCTGGATTGAATGGAAGTTCATGCACGTGTCATTTAAGTCTTGGAAGCCAGCATGAAACTGATTTGAATAACAATAATGGAATGCTTTCTATCATTCTGAGCCAGTTACAAGATCTCTTGAGTGTCTTTGACAGTTCTTTTGATAGTTAATTAGTTATATGAAAAAGCAATCCAAACTTGAATAGTCAGTTAGGATGGAAATATTACTATTAAAAATAATGTAGCCTACTGTGGAAATATTCAAACAATTCAATAATTTAAAAATGTAAAACCAAATCATTATAGAATGACAATGAGAATAATAAGAACTTGTTGCTTAGACAAAGTGCCATTCACACACATACTATCTTTAAATCTTTTTCTCTCATATTTCTGAAAGTTGTTTTCTCCTATTAGATAAGTTTCAGTGTTTATCAGAGGAATTGAAGATTTGAACTTCTGTGGGTGATGTTTTTACTCTTACCTTATTACTGTAAATAGGCAGAGGGGTATTATATGATTGTCTCATATAATTATACATCTTTCCATCATGCCTTCTAGGCTTTTTGACCTGAAAAAGGAAAAGGAAAAGAAAATGTTACCTCCTGATCTTCTCTGGTATATAATTGAACTGTGTGAAGGAAAGAGACTGAAGACTAAAGATGATTCTTTTTGTACATTGATAGATAGGACAATCACACCACTTTCAGCCACTTAGATTGAAATCATATAATCAGTGGGACATGCTGTGGCTAGACATACATTGCTTCACTCTTTTATTAATGACAAGGGTAAATTTACTGGAAGGACATTTCACCCACATCATTTCTTTGAAAAAATTATAGAAGCTATTTCCTTTCTGTCAAATGGAAGAAATGGTTGTAAATTAGGGAGGTTTCAGTACAATGCTAATAATGTGTGTGTGGTGTGTGTATACACATTTATTATACATGTATATACTCACACAAATGCTAATAAACACAGTCATGTACACGCTCTTAGTTGTGCTCATAGGTATCCAGTTCTGTCTGGATCACGCTGCAAATTCTACCCCTTTTGAACAGCATGTGGTTCCCTGAAGAGACCACTGTCTGGCAGTAATGTTCTTTCTAATTTCTGACATGTACAGAAAAAAATTGTTTCATGCAGCCTTTTCCCAAACCAAGTACAAATGCGAGCACCACAATATGAATATACTGTATGAATAAATTGCAAATATATATAATAGTGACAAGCTAAAATATGGAGTTCTTTGTGCTCCCAGAACTCGCTTATTTGCTTGCAGACATTTCATTACCCAACTAGGTAATATAATCAGTGCTAGCAAGAGTGGGGTGTGTTATTTATGTATAGTAGCTTGCCCTGCCAATTTTGAGTGTAGTTTTTCTTCTTGATGGTTTCTTGATTAGAGCATTGTTTCCCAGCATATATATATAGAACCCAATTTCACAACCTGTTTGTGTGAAGTTAATGTATAGTCATTAAGCAAATGCTGTGATTGTTAGGCAAATCTATTGTTTAGTATAGGTTGATTTGGTGAAAACCAGACGTAAATGCCAGTTTTTGGCAAAAACATCATAAAATGTGTTCATATGAGTATGGAATGCTGCAAATGCGGGCTGGTTGTAGAGTTTCCAAATAAAGTCATATGACTGGGGGGGTGGGGCATGACTGTCAGAACTTCAGAAAAAGGTTGTAAGTATATTTTGTGGTGGGAATCCATTATAACTTCAAATGGTCACTAAGTAACCAATCGTAAGTCAAGGACTACCTGTACAAATTGAATATCACCGTCATGAGGCAATTTCTGCACCAGAGAATGATGGAACTGGGAGCAGGCCAATTCTGCACAATCATACAGGCCAAGAAGAAGTCCAGACATCCCTTGGATAATACAATTCTATTTCATTAAGGGCTTCCTCGATAATAACTAGACTTTACATACTTTTCTATGAAAATATTATGGGTACAAAGACTGACAAACTGGAATGTAATTATTCAATGATACTTTTATTTTACTTCAATTGTGTCTGATTCCCAGCTACAAGCCCCTACAGTTTTCTTGACAAGTTTTTTTCAGAAGTGGTTTGCTTCCTTCCAAAAGCTGAGAGAAACTGACTAGCCCAAGACACCCAGTTCGCTTTGAACCTAAGGTGGGATTAAACTCATAGTATCCCAGTTTCTGGTCTTATGTCTTATGTATTACCCATACTGTACTTCTACTATAGAATAAAAATGTGAGATAAAGAAGAATTTTAAAAAAATATAATGGGAGAAGGGAAAGTTCTCCAATGTCTTCCTTATATGTTTACAAGGAAAGCATTTTTATTGTGACGAACTTTCCTCATAAATTAATTTAAATAAATGTTTGGTAAAGGTTGTCAAGCAAATGAAATCTCACAGGCGACACCAATGCTATAATTTTTCTTGAGGCAGACATGCACACACACACACGTATATTATTTAAGAGTTTCAAGATTGACGTAGAGAAATAATTAATTAAATGCTCTTAACGTTTCAAATGTTTTTTTTTTTTTTAATAAAGCAGTTGATATAATTTGGTAGTTTTCTTAGGGAAAAAACCATTTGTTCTAATGAGCCTGCATATGATAAAATCTGTTATAACCACTTCAGCAGAATGATACTGGAATTGGGGTCTGGAATTATCAATCTCATCAGCATGTTTACTAATATGGACTCTTGATTTATAGCACAGTCCTATAAAATCTATCGAGGAATAAAAATTAGAATGAACTAGATTCTGAAGAGGATTACGCTGATGAGAGGACAATTGTCCCCCAATTGTACATCTTTGTTTTGTTCAGTTTTTCCATTCTTTATGCTGAATATCCCACATTTGTCAAATCCAGATTCTATGTTGATATTACAACTTCATGATTTATCTTAAAGTATAAAGGATTTAACTTCATGTTTTGATTTTCCCTATAGTTTCAAACCACCCATCTGCAACAAGTGGGGCATTCTTCTTACTTTATTTTGGCACAATCAAGTGAGAAGTATTAAAAATGTTTCAATCAATTAAAATATGATTTTAATGTTTTTTTAATGCTGTAAGCCACCCAGAGTCACTTCAAAATGAGATGGACAGCAAACAAACCTGCACAACTGATTTTATCTGGCAGAACTGGGCACTCCAGGTTTCAACAATGTCATATATAGAGATCCTGGAGGTGTGCCTTCTTTCTGGGAATTCTAGCTCTCTAGAATCAAGTTTTCCCTCAAACCCGAAAGGCTCCCACCCTACTAGTATTTTGAAGGACCTTAATAAACTTGGCTGTTTGCTAAGTAATGCCCCTTTCTTCCTTTCTCTTTCTCTATGGATTTACTTTCTTTGCCATCATTATTCTTTTGTTCTATGATTTTGTGTTTATGGGTACCTGTATATATGTGTGGGTATTTTAAAAAAAAATATTTTAAAAATTGTAAACCACCCAGAGTCATCATACTGATGATATTGGATTGATGAATGAACCCACTTAGCAGTATCATAAATATGTTATATGGAAGAAGGGAAAGTGCTATATCCTGAGGCACCTCACAAGGGAAGGGCCACAGATGCAATCTCTCTGCCCCATCAACAGTGACTGCTGAGAAAGGAGTCAAACCACTATAATACAGTGTCTCCCATTCTCAAGCCCCCAGCTAATGCAGATGGAAGCTGTGTTTAACAATACTGAAAACTTTCCCCAACATCCTTTGTAGATGCCATCCAATCCTCTTCTCTACAACTTCCCCACAAAAGGAAGGTGGGGTGTCTATTAATGACATCTTATGAAGATGTTTGTGTAACAGTAATGACAGTAGCATCACAACATTTAAAAAGAATTTTTCAAAATCTATGTTGAAATTTAAAGCGAAGTTTAAAAGATCTTGCAGGTGATTATAAGACCTGGCGGCTTGAATCTGTAGTATGTTGATTCCACAAATCTCATATCACATAATATACATGAAATACTTTTCTGTAGCGCTGGATTAATTATTTGATTGAAATATAATTTATGTGCTAATTTCCCCAGCAAGCTGATGCAGACTTCCAATTTCTCCTCATCAGCTACAAGGGACTGTGTATAGTAAACATGATTTAAGAATCGCTCCTTTTATAGCTTATGATTGCACAAGCAAGAAAAACAGATTTAAGGGAATATCTCTTACTGCTGTGATGTCAATGTAGCTTTTAATGATTTAAGATATCTTAGCCAAACCAACATTACCCACAGATCTTATCTTGAATAGCCTCCTTCCTAGAAAGTGGATTTATGTGTGTGTCCATATCTGTATCTCTCTCTTTGTATGTAGGTGAGATATTTTTTTCATGTACTTTTTATAGTGTCAGCCTTGAATTTAGTTTCACCTTTCTTCCTTTATTTTGATGTTTGCAATCATTTGCCCACTTATTTATGTGAAAGTCCCCCTGAGCACATGAATATTTTGGTACATGTCCTTGGTATATCAAAAATTATCATGATCTCTCCTTATTTCAGCAGCAAATAAAACTATGAGAAATATACTACCGGTATACATACAGGAAGACAAGCAGTAGAGATTATTGTTTATATGTCAGCATATCCAGAAAACAAGCAGACTTTCCCTGAAAATTAGGGGGGGGGGAGCTTTAAAGTGAAAAGTTTTGAAAAATCTGCAGTACAAAAAATAATGTTCTATTTTTTTTAAAACATACACACATAACCACACAGTAACCTTAGAAATGAGAAAGCCGCATATTTTGTGCTAAAGTTTGCTTTTTGTTTTCAAGTTTATAGAAGAGGTTGTGCTACAGAAACTTCTCTTTTGAGAAGGAGAAAATTACTGCTTGGTTTCGAAGGACGTTCTGTGGATTCTTATATTCTTACATTTGTTTATTTAAAAGATTTCTTCAGCTGCTCATCTCAAAACACAACCCTATGCATATATATTCCTAAAATAAAGCAGGTTAGTCCCCCTGTAGTTTACTCAATAAGACTGCAGGGTTGAATGCCCAAATTGATTGGGGATATGCATGAACTTATGGGAACTATATATGCAAACAGGTGTTGTATACAAAATTTTCCATTCAATTATTCAACATCCACAGCCTCTATGTATTTTTTAAAATATGATATCTCACCTACAAGAAGGGACTGACGTCTATGGAGCATATTCACATATATGATTCAAGTAGCATATATTTTCAGTCTGAGGAAAAAAAAAACTCAAGTCAGTTTAAAAGGAATCAGGTTATATTATTATACAGTAGTGGCTGGATATTTGGCATTAATTGGTTCTGGAAGGTGCAACGAGTACTAAAAAGGACAAGACCCAAACAAGCCATGTGACTTGCCATGTAACCCTTTGTTTTGCCTGAGAAGAACTTTCTGTTTGTCCCTTTTCCTATGTAGTGATTTTTCCATCATGGGCGACTTCCTGTTTGTTTTCTGCAGCTCCTCCTATTCCAGCACATCAAGTAACAGTCAAATATAGAATACTGAGACATTTTCACATCAAAATGAATCAAATACCAAAGTTGATGAGTTTTGAAGCCATGGAGTACTGAGGTACCACTTGTATTAGCTAATTTGATTTGTATATGAATCTCTGACCTATTTACACTTTCACTTTTGCTTTGTATTTAACAAGAAATGCATCCTGGTAAACTTTTTAAAAAATCATTCTGTGTATCACCCATGTGCATCCTAGTCAGGTTTACTTGACTACTTTCCAACCTATTCTCTTTAGTTCCACTTATATTGATGCAATGTTACATAAAAAGGTAAAAGAAAAAATGAAAGCTCAATTAATTAAGCAGAGGTTTTATTTTTCCTTCCAAGCATGCCCTGTTATTTCTAGCCTAGCAATAAAGTTTCATTCAACATTATTTGTTTGAGAGGCAGAAAAGAACTTCTACCCACTCAGGAAGGTCAGGAGTGGAAAGCTGCTTTGTAGCAGGCATCTAAATGAAATCTACATCTCTGCTTGGGGGAAAAGGGGAAATACTTTTTTTTAAAGTCACCTAAACAAACTTTTCTCTTTGCCTTTGATCAGAGGTTCTAGAGCATTGGTCTTCAAACTTGGCAACTTTAAGACTTGTGGACTTCAACTCCCAGAATTCTCCAACCAGAATTCATAGCTGGCTGGAGAATTCTGGGAGTTGAAGTCTACAAGTCTTAAAGTTGCCAAGTTTGGAGACCTCTGATTTGGAGGGACGCACATGCAGATAAACCATACCATCATGTCATTTCAGAAAAACTATGGTTTCTAAATAATAGCAGAAATTTTTCACTCAGTTCTGCATGGGTATTATTTAACCTTTTAAGAGAGAAAAGGAATATAGAATGTTTTGGCCTAAAATGAGAAAATGGAAGGGAAGAGAAAATAGAAGATTTCAAGCACCTGAAATGGGGTCCAAGACAATGACTATATTATAATAGGCTAAGTCACAGGAAAACAGATATTGTCTGTTAAGAAATGTTTCGTGTATAGTAGTGAAAATAGTTCAGCAATGAACTTGGCTGGGTTTCACTAGTTGGTTCAAATAGAAAACAGGCATTCATCCCGTATGGAAACTTTAATTTGAGTTCCTATTTGGAACATGGCATAGCTTGTGAATCAAACTCCCATATGACAAAATATGTGTGAATATACATTATTTCACAATTTACATACCTGTGTTTTGATGTCTGACATAAGTTTCTGTGTTTCAGATGCCATTGTGTGCAGAAGTCATCATTTTGGCTACAGCTATGTCTTTCAACCTATTGATTTATGAAATAAAACAAAGATTAGTTTCCGATGCAGTTCCATCATTTAAAAAAAATGATGGGAAGTCAGCCTAATATTAATGTCCAAAAGGAAGCTGACCTACTTATATTGCACAAATGTCAGTTTCCAAGGGCACACCAATAAAGGTTGAAACTGTTGTACATATTGAATTTGTAGATTAAAATTAGTGCTTATATCAAACATAGTAATAGAATACATCTAATACCTAGATTCTTTCTCTGATGTTTTATCATTATCATACATTGTTATAATTTATTAATTTGATTGTTGCTCCACATTTGTTGGTTGCAGAAAGAAAGAAAGTCACATAATACTTGCCTGGATTCTGGAGAAAATTTGCAGAGACTTGTCCAATGGAAAACTAAGCAAAGTAAAACTTTTAAGAGACAGCAAGGAAATAGACAAAGAGTTGGATGAGAATATGGACTTTCCAGGAGTCTGAAATGTTGTCTAACATTTTGAAATAAGATTTTTTTTCCCCTCCCCCTTCAAAACTGTAGTTGGATTCCCTGCTGACTCAGTATTGAGAGACTTCATTATACTTTTTGCTATAGGAAGTTAAATATATCCTTAGACTGTTGGTTTGAGCTGGGAGCTTGGCAATTTGGTTGTGAATGTTTCATCGCCATTGGCTGTTGTTATTGAGACACGGTGCTATTTCTTGTGATCTGATGGGTTATAATTTTGTTGCTGCATAGTGTGATGCCTGTTTGTTCATTTTAAATGGTACCTTGGAATCATAACAACAAAATGTTACCTTTACAGCCACAAAATTATAACCCATTAGCTCACAAGAAATCTCAGTAACAATAGCCACCCACTGAAACTATCAAACAAGCTGAAACCTGACCATGACTCAGAAGCATCCACATAAACAACTTTAATCCTAATCTGCTTCACACAGACTATACTTAACTATAGCCCAGCAACAACAGCCAGCTAATCAAACAATCCGAAATCAGACCATGACTCAGAAATATCTGAACAAACAATATTTAGACTAATTTGCATCACATAAAAAGATATTTAAAGACCTGTATTCTGACAGATGAGAAAAATGCACTGAGAATGTCTGCTCGAATGGTGAGGAAATGTTTGCAACCAAATTGCCAAGCTTGGAGCTCAACCCAACAGCCTAACTATCAACCCAAGCTACTAATATTTAAACACATTTCAACTAAATATACCCTTTTATCAGCCATTTCTCTATATGATACCCTTTATCCCTCTTTCAACCATTAAAAGGTGTAGGATCCAGGGAAAATTGAAGACAAGTAGAAGCTGAAAACTAAGCAGGTATGGACATTCTAAGATTTCCCATAAAAGTCAGATATAAATAAAATAACAAGTTCCCCATTTCTTTATATATCTTTGAAATGGATGCATTTAGAATTATATATCCATCATGCCATAACCTTAAACACACATCCCCAGACATTACTGCAATTGAAAAAAGCAGGGATGAATTGAAAACTGGTGAGCCTCCAGATACATCTGAATTCTACCTCCCCACAGCCACACTTACTTTTACTTCTAGATGAGCTTGATCTTAGTGTAGGAAATTATTTCAGAATCAGTTTGTAGTGGATTTCTTCAGACACCCTTCTATGGATGGAAACTGATGTGACATCCATTTTATTCTGCATTCTTTCTTAAGAGATGTATGTACTTTTCTAAGGATTATCCAACTTCACTTTGAGATGGACTATAAATATTACTAATAAATACTATTTCTAGTGTTAATAAATGTGTGTGAGTTAAATAGGATTTACTTGCAGGTATGTATATAAAATTTTAATACTAAACATTCATTCATAGTGTCACATTTTAGGAGTTGCTGATCTAGAATAATAATAACAACCATCAAACAACAACATTTGCGATTCCTGGTGCTTTGCAAGGACTCAATAAGTTGATACAAACATCAGATCTAGTCTAAACATCTGGCTGATTGCAATCAGCTACAATAATAATAAAACAACTGTGACAAAAGAAAGAAAAGGTAGTACTAACAGTAATAGGCCCCTCGGGTGTAATCCCATCTGGACCACCACTTGAAGACCATGGACATTGACAAAATCACCACCAGTCTATTTATTTGGACCAGCTTACATCCTGTGACAATATCTTTAATATTAGACAACAATCTCTGCCTAACCCAAGTCCTTGAAAAGGACTCAAAAATCCCAAATACAGTCTAAACATCTGGCTGACTGTGTGACCAGCAGTAATAAATGATTGCCATAAGACACTTTCAGACTTCCATGACAGATGGTTAACTGTACAACAACATATTACAAACTGGTATGATCTATGAGAGCTCAGATAAAAGTGTTCGTATTACTAAAGGGCAAAGGCATTTTTTTTTTTTTTAAAATAAAACATATTACTTCTCAGGATACCAATACAATCACTAGGTCTCCTGCTTTGGATGATTGCAGTTTTATTCTCACTAGTTTAAAAAAGAGCTTGAGGGGAAACAGAAGCTTTCCATTTCTACATACCATTAGGCATAATTTCTTTCTGTGTAAGCAACTTTTTAACTATAGCTATGAAGTTTTCGTGAGAGGGTGAAGTTGGATGGTCTTCCTCTTTTGAGTCCTAGCTAGAATGAATGCTACTTTCTGCAATTTATTCACTTTTGATGGACTTTCTCTCATGAAGTTTCCTGATCATTCAAGTTAGACATATATCATTGTTGTGACTGGAAGTTTTGAGCCTGCTGTGAGCTTTGAGTCTGATGTATCAGAAGACACAGGGTTGAGTGATGAGGAAGGTTTGGCATTGGAATTGGAGCCTGCTCTAATGAAAGATGCAGATGTGAGCCAGGAGGTTGAGGGAGTGTCGGAAACACCATCCTCTCCCGAACCTTCCACTTCAATCATGCCTCAGGTGTCAGCAGCTGATCCACAGAACATACCAGAGTCCTTGAGTGATGACGAATGTTGGGTTGATGCAAGGACTACATGCAGGTTGAGACGTCAAGCACAATTTGAAAAGAAATGCCAAGTCAGAGACTAATTAGAGAGACTGACATGCCCCTTCAAGGAATATAAGGAGGCATGATAGTTAACGATCCTTGTCTGGATCAAACTTTGTTAGTTACTGCACAGCTTTGAAGAAGCCCTCTGTTCCTGATTTATCTTGCATTATCTCAGCTTGAAGACAGTTTCTGGGAAAGTTGCCAACAACAATTACAGAGACAAGTTAACTCTGTGGTTTCTGGTATTATTTGTTCGTGTTTATTTCTTTGGGACATTTGGACTCTCACTTGTGGCTACAAGTGAGACAGAACATATCATTACACTATTTTTAAACTTGATAGTTTGATGGCTGACCTTACATATTCTCTCTCTCTCTCTCTCTCTCTCTCTCTCTCTCTCTCTCTCTCTCTCTCTCTATCTATCTATCTATCTATCTATCTATCTATCTATCTATCTATTTATCTATCTCTATTTCTATCTCTATCTCTATATACATGTTTCCCCCAAAATAACACCCTGTCACACACACACACACACACACACACACACACACACACACACACACACACATATATATATATATATATATATATATATATATATATATATATAGCCACCAAAAAAGGCACCAAGTGTCAATTTTCAGGGGATGTCATCCGCTGACTCGCCTCACTTGCGTGTGTCACCCCCAGCCTCCTTTTCACTGTCAGAGGTCTTCAGGAACTTCTTCTTCTGCAGCCAGCAAGGCCAGCAAAGCTTTGCTGAAGGTCTCTGATAACAGAGCTCCAAATCGATCCAAAGCTCTGTTATCAGCTGTGGAGACCTACAGGAAAGACTTGCTGGCCTTGCCAGCTGCAGAAGAAATGGGCTGGCAAGGCAGGTGCTGGGCTGTGTGAGGCCTGGTTCTGGTACCTGCAACCTGGTTCTGGTACCTGCAACCTGGTTCTGGTACCTGCAACTGTCTGAAGGTAAATAGTAGAGCAGCTCCACTCCCCATCCCCACCCTAGCTTAATTTTTACCTGTGCACCTTGGAGTGGGCAGTCTTAATTAGGGCTTATTTGGGGGGTAGGGCTTATATTGGGCACACATGTAAGAATCAAGCTAGGACTTACTTTCAGGGTAGGTTGTATTTTCAGGGAAATATGATATCTATCATCTACCATCTATCTAGAAATATTTTCACAACAATGTAGAAGTATGGAAAGATTCATTTGGCTGGTGTTTAGGGGCAAGAAGTGAGGCTACTTTATTAAGGAAACACTTGTGAATTTCTTTTCTTTTCTACCATTAAGTGAATATCTACCTACATTTCATTAAAAAATCCATAAAGATTTCAGTTTGGAGTTTCTGCCCCAAAGGAAGAACAGCTGCTAACACATTTCCAATAAACAAATTTTGGCAATGCAAAAAAATTCAGTATGGAGAAAGGTTTTCTTGATTGTTTTTACAAAGAATGGGCAGGTATCATTCTACTCATAATAGCCTACAATGAGGTATCTTGCTTTTATCATTTGTTAACTGACTGCTAAACAGTAAGATATGGATAACATGCACAGCTGTTGCTGCAACTGAGGCTGTTATAAGTAATTAAAATTGCTTAATGCATACAGAAAATATAAACTTTATTTTCCAAAGTACAGGGGACATTTCTACAGTCTAGATTTAACCAACATGGTGTTTTTAAATTTCAAGACATATCTGAGCCATTTTGTAATGTAATATTATTACCAACATATACTATAATTTTGGAAACATTGGTCAAACATGAATGACCTATTTGATTGACATATAACCATACAGCTTTAGACCACCTCTAGTATCAACATAATTAGGTCCTTGTAAGTTCAAAAAAGTTCCGATAAATTATCTTTATTTCCATTATGGGAGCTATATTTTGGTAGAAGGCGTTAAGATGTTTTATTCAGTGAGTAATCTCTATTCTCCCTACTGGAATATTGGCTCCCTCCACTTTCAAGTGTACCTTCATGATAGCAGTCTATTTAATTTGATCAAAGGGTCCTGATACAAAACTGTTATCAAATTATCATTTTCATTCATTGAATATAGCTAGCAAAAGTGGCAGGTCAGGGGTGTCAAACTCAAGGCCTGGAACCAGATCTGGCCCAGAGGGTGCTTGGATCTGGGCAGCCCTCCTAAGCTCTGCTTTCACTGACAGAGGGTTGCAATAAGCCATTGAAGCTGAAAACAGCAATCAGCAGCCCGTTTTTGCTGACAGAATGCTTGGGCCACCACATGTGTCCCAACACGAGTGATGTTGAGCATGCCATACCCACCCAGGCCTCAAGTTCAAATACAATCCTGATGTGGCCCTCAATGAAATTGATTTAGACCCCTCTGATGTAGGTTTTGTGTTGAATTGAAAGAGTAGGAATATATTCATCATAGCTTGACAATTTGTAATCAGAAGGATCTTGGAAGATGTACAAGATGACTAGGCTTTTTATGGAATTTCATACAGATGCCTTCCCATTTTTATATTGTTTAGAGTGGAATATCATAGCAGCATTGCAGTTTTATAAGTAAACAAATAAACTGTTGAGTTCAAGTATTCTAATTTTTTACTGCAAATATTATAACAACAATGAATACTCCCAAATAACTCCATTTGCATATTTGTCATGTTTATATTTTCAAAGTCCTTGCTTTCATTCTTCTTGCCACTCTTCTACTTCTGTTGTGACTTGTAATTCCCTGAAGGTCTGAAGCAGAGAATAGAGAATTTATGTTCATAAATAGACTGTTTGAAGTCACACATAGTACAGGCAATTTGCATACTTTTACTGCACATTCTATAGACTGTAGATAACTTCAGAGCTCTGGTTGCTTTAATTACAAGTTTAAAATTTCCTTTCTGGACATTGTTCCATTGCAAAATGTTGGAACAAAATACATTAAGAGGTAGAAAGCGAATGTTTACAGTTAAATATTTTTATACCATTTAATAACATTCCATTCAATAGCAGAATTTATTTTTTTTTTAGTATGGGGATCTTGCCTTCCATATCAAAGCTTTCTGATTCCAAATGCCATTGGCTTTAAATATATTTTACTGTCATGCTTCCTTTCAAAGTCTGAATGCCTTAGAAACTTCTGAAGATAAATTGTCTCTTTAGGGTGTTTTTGAGTAGAGGGGCAGGCTCTCCATGTACTAGTTTAGAATCCAGTAACAATCCAGGACTCAGTGTCAGGAATATATTATTGTAACTGTTGTAATATACTATTCCTAAACTGAGTTTAAAAAACAACTTAATTCAGGGGTGTCAAATGTGTGTCGTCACAGCATCGTCACTTGATGTATCACAACTTTTTTCCCCTTCCCTCAACTGGGTGTGGGTGTGGTCAGTGCATGATGCATCTGGCCCCGGGCTATGAGTTTGACAGCCCTGGCTTAATGTAATGCATAAGTTAAATGTTCTTAATATATGCATATTTTTACTCCTACTGAGATCCACTACCTTGACCTGCTGGTTAACTCAGTGAAGAGTTTGCATCTTGTTCTGTCTAAATTTCAAATAATAGGCTAGGGCAGGGGTGGGGAAACTTGGCTCTTTTATCACTTATAGACTTCAACTCCCAGAATTCCTGAGTGAGCCATAAAAGTTTCCCCATCCCTGGCCTATTCAAGTCAAAAATTGATCTCCCCCACAACTGAAAAACTGGTAGGCCAGGGATGGGGAAACTTTTATAGCTGTACAGTTATCTGTCAGTGGAAGCTATGGAGGTTATTCAGTCCCACCTGCAGCAATCAGGATAATAATTACTGGCAATAGAGATCTCTTGGAGGTCTTCGGCTTGAGCAGGGGATTAGACTAGAGGACTTCCAAGATCCCTTCCAGCACTCTTATGATTGTAATAATTTCCATAAGCTCCCTTTTAAGAGAGGAGACTTTTCTCAGGTAGACCTTATTTCTGGGTCTCATCAAAACTGTTTACAGAGTTCTCTGTCTAAAAAAGTAAAGTTATGTTGAAATTCCAAAACTGGCTGCTATATTTTTTTTTCCATTTTTAATAAATCTGTCTTTATCATTTTAAAAAAAATAACAAATTTGTGCTGATGGAAAAAAGATTAAATACAGAAACCTGACTCAGTGACCTTTCTCACTTTACAATGCATGAGATTTTACCATTCATCCTTACTCAACAATAAGGACTATTATTTTACTGCCAGAGACGAAAGCTGAAGAATACAGTTGTAGCTTTACAGTGATTTTTTACAATAAAAATAAAGGAATGACAAATTCTAAAAAAGAGACAAACAAAATCTGCAAAAAATGGTGAAACATTTCAGAATCCAAAGGATCTGCCTTTTTAAAATTATTGAGCCTAAGACTCTAAAAGGAAACCATGCATATCAAGAAATAAAATGGTTGGATTGGTGACAGCTTTCTTACTTGAGATGACATTGGTTGGAAACAAATGATGAGTAACTGTGCATATGGCTAAAAGGTCACTTTTGCCCTTGGTTAAAGATTGGTTGATTTCATATCCTTCACAGCAGAATTCAACTGACAGATCTGGAAGAAGGATACAGAAGTAAAAAATTACTTAGTGCGCACACTTTGGATTGTCTGTTGTAAAACTAAGGTAAGATAGAAGAGAAGATACATTGTGGGGTAGATAAAGAACAACGAGAGAGTGTTTAACTAAGTAACCTTATTAACTAACAATGATGATAAAAGTGCAATGAGTCAATTAACTAATAAATGAGTGTTATGCTAATAATAATGCAAATCTGTATTTTCAGGGGAGAAAGTGAAACTAAATCCAATGGCTTTCACATTTTTCCATTATTGTCAGAAAGGCAATAGAAAGGTAACTCAAAGGGGACTTTTGAATGACCCAATCCATTCATTAGCAGAAAGGAAGGAGTGGAAATTAGGTTAGAGGAAGTAAGACATGCCAGTTTATATATTCACATTAGAAATTACAGCTAAGGAAATAATGAGTATGGTTAAAGAGTAGATGTAAGCACTTTTTCGAGCAGTGAAACAATGTATAATTATATCAAGATGTTAGTGACTTACATCCAAATTCAAGCACAAATGCGGTTTCTACTTAGTGAAGGCTCTTTGCCAGAGGTAAATTAAGTACCAGGAAATATAGCAATGTATTTTATAAAATGTCATATGGTTAATCCTTCCAGCTCTTTTTGCTTAAATGGAAGGTTACCAGGTATATTATCTATACTGTGAAATTAACCTACATTTTTTCTTTTTTGTATGTAAAGCAACTGTTCAACCAAATGGTGCATGAATCTTTCATAAAAAAGAGTTGTGTATCAACAATAAAGGTTTGAATTGAGTTGAATTGAAACAAAACAGCAGGCATTTCTCAGTCCCCTTCAAAGAAATTAGCTACTGACTTTTGTCATTTCATAGTGATCCATGGTCATATTTGACTGTTTAGGTAATTCTTAGAGATTATAATCTGAATTTACAATCTTAGTGAGCTCTAAAATCTAATTTACTGTTAGCATTCAAAAGCAGAACTTTCATTGGTACCCTTGAACCATGATTTCCTATGTGTCCAGCCTGTTGTGCATTCTCTACCATCTAAAGTCTTTGTTACTCATTCTATTGATTTTCTTGTGATTTTATAGCAGGTGGCATTTTAAAGTGTTTAATGTAATCTGCTGTTTCTTAAACTACAGTTCTAATTGAATACATTGCACTTTTGTTTCTATTCTCTTTACCTTCACCCATTACACTTTAGAGAGAAAAAGAAAGAATTAACATAAAATAAAAAAAATGAGTGAATAATGAGAACAATTTTGATCCTTGACTGTTGGGCCAATTCATGTCAAGACTTGTTTACATTCATCTCTTTCCTCTGATCAGCTTTTCCACTCAGTCTAATTCAGCAGTCAGGACTTACAAAAAGTTTTCTGTGTTTTCTGTGGTTACCCTGATAAAAGTGGTCAGCCTTTTTCAGCCAATTCATATTATTCCATGATACATTCTAGAAATACATTATTTCCATCTAATGATAACATGTGCAGTATGTTGGCATGGTGGCACAGTGGTTAGAGTGCAGTATTGCAGGCTACTTCTGCTGACTACCGACTGCCTGCAATTTTGCAGTTCAATTCTGACCGGTTCAAAGTTGACTCAGCCTTCCATTCTTAAGAGGTGTGTAAAATAGGACCCAGATTATTGGGGGCAATATGCTGACTCTGTAAACTGCTTAGAAGAGGGGTGTAAAGCACTATGCATTGGTATATAAGTCTAAGTGCTATTGCTATGGATGATTTAAGACTAAGTTACTTTTCAAGTGAACAGAAAGAATTAGAAGGTATTAACCATGGAGGAAAGAAACCAAAGAAAGTGTGTGATTTTGATTTAAAGCTAAAACAACATAATAGAGCATGTCTCTTAGACTATGCAGACTATGACTTATATGAAGTTCCAAAAAGATTTTTCACATATTACAAGATACAAGCAGAGCATCACATAATTCAAACAAGACTATAAATTAAAATCTAAGTACAGCCTTCAACTTAAGGAAATATATTATTTGCCATGGGGTATTTTTTACCAAAAATTAGAAGTAAATGTCAGGTTTTCAACAAAAACTGTCATATATCACAATCATGTGACTGAGGAAAGCTGCACAAATGCAGGTTGGTTGTCAAGCACTCAAAATGCAGTCACTTGACTGCAGGGTGGGCATCCATCAGAGCTTCAGAACCTGTTCATAAGTGCCTTTGGAGCAGGGGCATCCATAGTAATTTTGAACGATTGCTAAGCAACTGGTTGTAAGTTGAGAACTACCTGTAGGGGAAAAAAAACAAGTAATAGATATGAAAAAGGAATAAAATAAAAATAATGGAAAAAAAATAAATAACAAAAAGCCAACACTAAATTTTTTTCAGTGCAAGAATCTTAACCATATTTTTATGCCGGGTTCATTTAAAAACTCATTTTTGAACAAAAGAGTTAAGTGCCTAGATCAGGGTGTCAAACTCAATTTCATTGAGGGCCGCATCAGGGTTGTGTTTGACTTGCGGGGGGCATAGCCAGGGGGCATGACCAGCTCAAAATCACTCATTGAGGCTTCATTTTCACTGGCAGAGGGCTGCAGGAGGTTGTCACAGCCAAAAACAGAGCCAGAAGGCCTACACGTGGCCCTCCCAAGCTCCATTTTCATTGGCAGAGGCACCTCAGGCTGATCTTTTGCTGTTTCCAGGGCGGACCCGCAGGCCAGATCTAAGAACCATCTTGGACTGGATCCAGCCCATGGGCCTTGAGTTTGACACCCCTGGCCTAGACCCATATTATTCAGTATTTCCTTTCTGTCAACATAGGGCCAATTTGTGAGCTGAAAATTGATGAATTTTGATTAAGCAAGTCTTTAGATGTAGTACTCGCACATCCATTCAGGAATTCAACCATCTTTTTCTGCAGTTGTCCAGACTTAATATATCCAAAGCTCTTACTCTTTAACAAGTTTCCAGTGTTGGAGATACAGTAGAATGAGACATTAACAATATTAAACATTAACTTTATGCCAAGGACCATTATGACCATAGTAATAAGATTTAATCCCATAGATATACCAATGGACATAATTTCTATTGGTGTTTTTGTTTTTAAAATTGTAAAGCATTTTGTTTAGATGCAACCAATTATATCTTGATTGAACATTTAAATCTTTGTGGGCCACAACTGGGCCACATTAGATGCAACAGGGCAATCAAAACTCACTCTTTTTAAAACATGCATTGCATGCATTCCATGTACATAAATGGAGTGGGGACAGCTTTGCTCATCTAGTCACACCTTACATTTTGAAGTGGGTGACCATCACTGTGGATACTCCTGCATGTAGATATCTTTCTTAGTCATACTATTGGTGGGGAAAAATAATAGTGATTGAAATATGAATATGAGTCATAAGAGTGACATGGCTGCAAAATAAGAGCCAGCTGCAGTTTTATTATTCTTTTTAAGCAGGAGAATAATATAAAATCACAATACATTCTTGCTCTTATTGTATTCCACCTCTAGTGGTATAACCAGTTGTAACCATCATGCTTTAAAAAAAAGTTTCAGATAAAGTAGGTCAGATTTAGAGAAGGACAATGGGAACAATCCAAGAACTAGAAGCTGAGTCCTATGAAAAGAGATACCTATAGAGATACCCAGGTATATCATATAAAAACTCATTTTTTCACAATTGCTCTAGGTTGCAGAAAGGAACTTGCTTAAGTTACAGGAAGGCAGTTTCTAGCTGAATATAAGAAGAAAAATCCTAACAGCAAGAGCAGTTCAATAGTGGAGCCAATTACTCAAAAAGACGATGAGTTTGCCTTCGATGGGTATGTTCAAACAGACTCTATCTAGCCCACTTGGGATGTTTTCATTTGGATCCATGCACTGAAAAAGAAATTGGAGTTGATTGCCTGGATTGCCCTTTCCAATTTATTTTATTCTTATAGGTCCTATAAACTATAAAGATCAGGAATATGGAACTTGTGACTCCAAATTAGTTTGCATGACTCCTGTCCCCTTTGAGTCTGTCAATTAAATAAACTGAAAGTTCATATACTTCATATTGTTCTTAGTATAATTTTATTAACATGGAAGTTTTCATCTTTCCTGAAAGTTAGAATGAACAGAGGGAGAAGAAATGGAGTGGCCCATGAATTTGAATGTTCAACCAAGATAAAACACCGATTTCTTCTTCCTCAGTGTCTCAGTTTAGATACTTCTGCTACTTTACTTTCACTCCTCCATCCCCAAAGCAAACCCCAGGAATGTTGCAATGGGATAACAACAACAACAACAACAACAACAACAACAACAACAACAACAAACCAGAACAGTGTTCTAGGAAAACTGCATCATGATTCTTCTTAGTTGGAATGGTAACAGCATCAAGACTCTCTTAGAACTAAAAGAAATTAATACCTATGTTCAGGAGAAGAAGCAAAATGGAAGGTCAGCTTTCTTCTGCTCCAAGAACTATGTATTACAGTGCAATGGAAAAGTCTCTCAGCTTTCACAAACAATTCCCTGGATATGTTGCTCTGTCAAAAATATCTATTTAAATAATCTCTGCATAATTTATGGAGTGATGTTGAAGCAGCTAACATATTTTTCTTGAACTTTTCAATAACTCTGTGGCTATCAATAAGTATTTTGTAGTTGACATACCACGCTGACTAATGTTCTGTCTCTCAAAATATTGTTCCCAGATCTGGTGAGCAGGATGGAGTGGGAAAGGCTCCCTCTTCTCAGTGAACAGTGATTGAAGCATGCAGAAGCAGCAGAAAACTTACAATTAAATTGATCTTCTGTGCAGAGTGACTGCTTTTTCAAGGGACTACTAATCCTGTTTCTTTTAAGACAAGTCTGGCACTCTTCAAAAGAGCATTAAAAGTGTTTGTACTAAGGAATCAAATCATACCTGATAAGTGCTTTGGAAAGCACCATTCAGTCATTACAGTGGAAGTTGTCTCTGTAGAAGCCTGATTTCTTCTGCAGCTGAAATCAAAATGACCATAGAGAACTGTGTCAAGTGTCTATAGGAGAGACGTACTGCCTGAAGCATTCTCAAACTGCAACCAGGGACTGGATAAGCCCTAATGCAACTGTGTTCATCCCTGCACAGTCAATGAAGTGGTCTAGATAATGTCCATAGTAAAAATTGTCTATAAGATAAAACTCTAGGGACTTCCGGTTTGAGCTTCTTCAGTAACAGACCGAAACCTCGTCTCTGCGAGGCTTCGATCCATGCGCACCACTGGAGTGTCCCAAGCTGGCTGGTTTCAGGTCTAAGCCACCCCGTAGAGATAGGGAAGAGGGGGAAGACTGCCAGCAGGGCTGAGGAGAGCTGCATCTCTCCTCCCCAGCTGGCCATTACTCCCTTTCCCGAAGGCGGTTGCAGCGGTGGTCAGAAATGGCCACCTCAAAGAAGAACTCAACTGGAAAAGAATGTGCAGGAAGAAGATAAGAAGTGAAAGTTTTGGTTGACCGGGTCAAACAGCAAAAGCAACAAATAAGGTACTCTGGAATTGAAACTGTTAAAAAACAATAACATTGTTTCCTAAGAAGATTTTTAAGCTGCGAAGGACAGAGAAAAGAGAAAAGATTTGGTTTTCTCCTTTTCTTATACTGACAGCTAAGAAACTTAAGCAAGAAATTGGAAAAAAATCCACTTTGACTTCAATAGGCATTTAATACTGAAAATAAAAAGTCAAAGGGATAATAAAGATTTCTGGATAATTAAAAGCTTTTGAAAACAGGAAAGGAGAGAGGAAGAATAAAAGGGCAGGATCTGGAAGGGAGGAGACTGCCTGGAATTAAAAAAGAACTCATAGCAAAATCTCAACAAGACTTCCAAAAGATACATTCTAACTGAAATATCGCAACAAAAACTCCAGAAAGAGAAAGTCGAAAAAGAAATAAGAAGATATAACTCAGGACTATCTGGATTACTTGATAATTTCTGGATTCTTGGTTATTGTTTTGAATGACTAAAATCAATACGGTGGTTGTTTTAAAACTGTTTAAAAGGGCTCCACTTTTAGAAGAACTTAAAATAGAACTTAAAAAGTACAAAGAAGATAAAGATGCACAAGAAGGGAGAGGTTCTTTTGGCTTCGTATTTCAGTTTTTAGAAATGGAGATTTGAAATTATGAGAAACAACAAGAAGTGCCTGCAGAACAAGAAGATTGCGACAAAGAAGAAGCCATCTTTAATGAACAAGTAATCTTAGATTGGGGGGGAGGAAAGGGGGGAAAGAGAATGGAAAGTTTAAGATTGAGAAAAACAACTCCCCCCAAAAATAGAGTGAAAAATAAGTATAAAATCAGAAAGCAAGAGAAAAGGGAAATGCAGAAGAGAGAATTAGAACTAGAGAGACATGGGGTTAAAAAGGGGAGGGAGAAGACGAGAGGGAAGAAAGAAAGGAAAAGAAGTTATAAAGGACAGAAGCAAAATATAGAGAAACAGGGCCTATTTAGAGATAATGGGTGAAAATTTAATGGAAAAAGGGATTCTGCAAAGGTACATAAGATAGTATGGTTATATTAGAAGCAGAAATAATTTTAGAAAATATGAAACAATGTATAATTAAAATGTCTGATAAAATAGCTATTGTAATTCGGTGGAATGCTTGTCAGTAAATAAATGTAACAAAAGGTATATTTAATGATTTATAAAACATATGTGAAGAGAAATAAGGGAAAATTAATTATGGAGATTATATGTGTTTTTAAAGAAGTATGATATTTAATTGAAAAGAAGTGTTAAAGATGTTAAGATTTTAATGATTATTAATCATAGAACTGAATTGGAATGGAATGAGGGTTTATAATTACATATATTTATGATCTTTCTTTCTTTTTTTTAAAGAATATAGTGTGTATTATAAGAATGTACCAAGCAGAATTCGATTGGAAGTTATGTATTATGTATTATATTGAAGGTCATAAACTTAAGGTATATATTGAAGTTTAAATAAGAGTTGAATGGATGTAATTAAAAGATATAAAGGTATCATACTCCAATTAGTAACTACAGGAGAAAATTTGTTTAATGAGAAAAGATAATATGAAATTGAAACAGAACAGACTAAAGTATAAATATAATGATTTGAATTGAGATGAGATTCAAAATAAAATTCAAAACATTAAAAGGGGAAAAACTATATAGAAAATGTAAAATAGTATAAGATAAGGAATAGAATACAAAAAGGAGCATGAAATTGAGTTTTGTGTCTGTATAAAGAAATTCAACCCGAGACCATGCTATTTTCAAAAAAGATGTTTTACTTGTATTTTGTGTGTGAAAACCCAAATAAAACTTCATTTAAAAAAAAAAGATAAAACTCTACCCTTTGAAAATGGATCAGATAATTTAAAGATGTCTTTAGGTTGGGGATGAAATGAAGAAATGTCCTGAAGAGGTATCCTATAAAAGTGATAATCAAGGAATGATTTGTGTCATAGTTAGTGGGATATGACCATCAGCTCTATGGCATATTGGTATGTATGTATGTATGTATGTATGTATGTATGTATGTATGTATGCATATGTGTTTGTGTGTGTGTGTATTATGAAGTGGTTGTTTTGTTTCCCCAGTGTAGAATGGCTCACTGCATTGTATCGCATATATCACATTGCTCAGTTTGTGTCTGGGCATTTTATCCTTGAGGTGGACAAACTTTTGCCTTAGTACTCTTGAAGTGTGCACATATGTTGTATTGGCTGAAGATTCTACTGAGCTTTTCTGATATTCCTGCAACATATGGAATGACGATATTTCTTCATTTATTGTTGCAGTGAGCCACTTACATATGAGCCAGCAGTGTGCTGTAGCTGTAAAAAAGCCTACATAGTCCTTAGGCTGCATTAACAGAAGGACAGAATCAAGATCACATGAAGTGTTAATATGACTTTATAATGCCTTGGTAAGGCGACACTTGGAATATTGCATCCAGTTTTGGTCACCACAATATAAAAAGATGTTTAGACTCTAGAAAAAGTGCATAAAAGAGCAACAAAGTTTATCAGGGGACTGGAGGCTAAAACATATGAAGAACGGTTGCAGGAACTGGGCATATCTAGTTTAATAAAAGAAGGACTAGGGATGACATGATAGGATTATTCCAATATCTAGGGGGCTGTCCCAAAGAAGAAGGGTCAATCTATTCTTCACAGCACCTGAGGGTGGGACAAGAAGAGCAATAGATGGAAATTAATCAAGAACAGAACCAACCAAGAACTAAGGAGAAATTTCTTGACAGAACAATTTATCAGTGGAATGACTTGCCTCTAGAAATTGTGGATGCTCCAACACTGAAGGTTTTTTTAAAAGTTTGAACAACCATTTGTCTGAAATGGTATAGGGTTTCCTGCTTGAGCAAGGGTTGGACTAGAAGATTTCCAAGGCCCAATTCCAACTCTGTTATTCTGTTGTTGTATAATTTGTACATGTTTGTATGATATTGCAGCTTTTAGCAGGCATTATCTTTAGAGTTTTCCAATAATGTTCAATTTCCTCCTCTATCCTTATGTCAAGTAGCCAACATTAGGAATCTACAATTCAGTCATCTTCTCATTGTTCAGAGATGGCAAGTTCAGCATTTCAAGAGTCCATTTGATCAAAGATTCCAGGGCGACCCTCAAAATGCTTATAGTGATTCACTGGTCTTTTAGTAATGAGATGAAAAATAAAGGCAATTATAGATTATTTAGAGAACATTAACTCTTCAAAGTTGGAACCAAATTGTTTGCCCTTTTGAAAGTGACAGTTAGCAGGAATGCGGTAAAATATTAAAGCAGCCTCTTGTAAAATGCTTTGAGAGAAATCACACTGAACTAATGTAAAAGTGTGTCAACATTCACCTTTTGTTAAACAATTTAATATAATAAACTACCGTGCTCTGACCATTCATGTTTCTTGGATTATCAGAGTTTTGGCATGGTTGACCTTCCTAAGAATGATCTATTACATGCTGCTTGGGCAACTAAAAGAAAAAAAGTCTGATAGTTATTACTTTTGCCTTTTAATGCATTCATATTATTTAAACAAAATACACTATATCAGGGGTTCCAAATCCTGGGCTGCAATCCACTAATGGGCCTTTGAGCTTTTTGGAACCAAGCCACAGAAGTGGTGAGCAAATGTGCAAACATATCCCCACTCATGTACATGTGTGAATGTGCACTCCATTTTAGTGGCTGGTGCATGTGCCCATTGCTTGTGCAAATAGAGCTGTGCACATGTGCATTCTTGCCCACCACACAAATGGAACCATCCCTTCTCCACGCCCTGCCAGTCCACAGAGCCAAAAAGGTTGGGGAAATCTGCTCTATATTATATCTGGCACCACACACTGTATTTCATCCAGACTCACTCATTCAATGAAGAAAACTTACTCAATACAAAATAGAAATGTGTGTGTGTGTGTGTGTGTGTGTGTGTGTGTGCGTGTGCTTTTCTAGGGAGTGAGAATGATTAATGACAGGAGAAGAAATAAAGGCTAAAAGAATTAAAGAACTACAGCCAATTATTACACACAGAATGGAACTCTGTATAGAGCTGACAAGTTGGTGGAAGTTCACCTAAGAAAGATGGAAAAGAAAAGCAAAATAGATGTTAAATAAGTCTCTTTGCCACTTTCTTTTTCCTCAGCTGTATCTGCCTAAACATCCTCAACAAGAATAGTGAGAGAAAGAAATAGTACGCTAGATACCCAAACTCTCCAACCTTAGTTGACCTCTTATGTCAATATGAAAGAATTCATCACATCATTTAGCTCCAGTCTGGCTTCATTCACCCATGGAAGAAAAGCAGCAACAATGTTTAAGACAGTACAAAGACAGAATTTTCTCTGAATCTCTCTTGAAGGATCCAGACACCTAATCTTCAGTCTGAACTTTCCTCCAAATGGAATGACCCCATTGAAACTTCACATTACCCAGGTTTTAGACCCTATTGATTCAGTCACCCCCCAACTATTCATTTTAATTCTGTCAGACATTTTATTGCCTGCAGCGCCATAATATTTCAAATAAAGTAGTTTATTTTTCAGAACTTTGTTCTCAAAACTAGGTCATAGTGATTTCTAAAGGGTTTAGTCTAAGAAAATCTTTCTGCTTCCCAGAGATACAAATCTTAATGAAGAGAGCCAAAAATGTCATTTCTCTGTAGAATAGGTTCATAACTGTTTTATCAGTTCATTATTCCATTAATTTATAAATCTGGAAAATCTGATTAACTCTTCTACCATCCTTATGTCATCATCTACAAAATACTGCATTAAATTCAGTAACAAATTATAAGTCCATTCAATTCTAAAGAGGCAAACTTTTGATTAAAGGGAGAAGAAAAGTTAAAAAAAAAAGTCCTTTAAACAATCTCTCCAAAGAAGAAAACAAATATAGGGCACTCTGTTGATTTGTTTTTTTGTTCTCATTTTTGAAACTTGCCATATTTTTTGAGGCTTAAAAATTCTCACACCAAAATGTATTTTGTGCACATTTCTTATGAAATTACTCATGCCTGTATGCCATTTATATTAATGCAATATATTTTTGTATGACGTTTCCAGTATTATGTGTATTTGGTTTGTTTTCAGCATGGAAAACTTGAGGCTGTTTCCCCTGCTTTCTTGCATTAAATCATTATTGTTACTGTACATTGATGATGTACATTATCTTATTTATCTGAATTTTTGCTTATTAGAGAACAGTTTCACAAAATATGGAGACAGGTTTTTGATGCACATATGATCTTGAATTTTACTAAATGTAAATTAGTAAAATTGAACTTGAAATATGAATCAAGTAATCTCTATGGTCCTTTTTCAAGAAGTGACTGGACTTTCTGGCTTTTCAGCTGAAGCTACAGCTTTTTTGAATAAGAAGCAAAACATCTTAAAAGAAAAAACAGAAAGTCCAGTTGCCTCTTGAAAAGGCACCTTAGGGATAACTGAAAATTTCCATAGACATGAATCTAGTAAGTTTCTTTCTGAATCTGAGAGACAGCATATTTCTCACTATAGATTAAATTGCTGACACAGAAAAAAAAAAAAAGAATATAATTTTCTAAAAATTTAGAGTCTACATGGCTTGACAAAATCCTGGTTCCTTTGACAAATTAAATAAATAATTCCCTTATGTTATGTTATATCTTCATTTTTGTACCAGCCAAACAACTAATGGAGAATGGAAATTTATCCACTAATATCTAGAAGGTTTCCTTAGATTGTTTTTGGATTGCCAGGCACTTTCTAACATACATGATGACATGATGTGGGCTAAACATTTATTTCCTTTAAAAACACAGTTGATATTGTTTGGATATTGCATTTGAGGACGTGTTTTGCACTTTTCTAGTGCTGGCATTGGTTTCCGGACTGTTAATATGTTTTGGCTTTGTCTTTGTATTTTAGTGTTGCATAACTCAAACCTTTGCTTGCTCCTGTCTTCACAAAGGAATAAACATATATGCTGCTGTTGAGCTGCTTCATAGTCTGGCTTCAATTAAAGGTCAAAGGAGTGCTTTGCCAACTTCGCCATTTTCATCAATATGAATAATTAATTCTGTTAAATGTTACTTTGACTTCTTTTATGAAAAGCAGTGCTTAAAAATTCATAAATAAGCATGCATAATATATAGCACAATTACTTTAAATACAATCTTCTCCAATGTTAGCTAATGCATTCCTTATCTATTTCTGGGCAGTCATTTTTAAATTGATGGCTTTATAGCTCATTCATCCTTTATATTGGAAGTAAATATTTCAATTTGGTTCTAATTCTTCGTTACAAATTAAAACAAACAAATGACCCAGAAGTCTCCATGGAGTGGCCACAAATGTAAATCTTAAGATTCCAGATAAAAAAGCACTTTTAAGAAATGAAGTCTTAGGAATATTTTTTTAATAACACTAAAGTATATGCATATCTCATTCATCACTCTGAGAAGCAAGAGCCGAAGACAGAAGCCTGAAGATGATGAATGAGACTTCATCGAAATGTTGCCTAGATGGTATTCAGCTTTGTTTGGGTATTTTCCCACATCATTATACTTGTGCTTTTAAAGTTGTAGCAACATTTCAGCAGAATATCATCTACCAACATCAGGCTTCTGTATTGTGTTTGTCTGAGAGTCAGGCTGCATTGTGTTCGCCTGTGAGTCAGAAATGGCTGTGAAAGTCTGACTCACAGACGAACACAATACAGAAGCCATATGATGGCAGATGAAATTCTGCCAAAACGTTGCTACAACTTTAAAAGCACAACTACAATGACGTGGGAAAATACCCAAACAAAGCCGAATGCCATATATATACACAGACACATGTATGTATGTATGTATGTATGTATATGTATATATACAGTATATATATTTGTTTTCTGAGGTTTTCGCGGGTATTTGTATGTGGATCTTTGGTTATTTGGGTTTTCTCCTGCATAAAATTGGAAGTATCTTGGCAACGTTTCAATGAAATTTCATTCGTCATATTCAGTCTTGTGTCTTCGGCTTTGTGCTTCTCAGAGTAATGTAAGCTTGCAGCTGCTTCTTCCTTTTAACTGCTACTGGGGGTGTGACTTGATTTGGTGGGGGTTTGGCTGTGTTCTGATTGGGTGGGGTGTGTTCTCATTGGTTGGGGGTTGGCTGTGTCTGATTGGTTGGGGGTTGGCTGTGTTCTGGCTGGGGGTGTGTTCTGTTCAGGTGGGGGCGTGGTTGTGCTCAGGTTAGTCTTAGTTGTCAGGGGATTTGAGCTGGTGAGCTGTGATCCTGTTGTTTGACTTCGCGTTCATGGTCGTGTCACATCTTCATGCTGGGCATCCGTTCACTTCATGTATGGCTCGGAGGGGTTTGAAGTGGGTAGTGATGCAGCTGCAGTATGGCTTCTGGTCTGTGGTCATGTCTCATCATCTGTGTGGGTGTGAGTTTGCTTTCTATGTGGAGGTGTGGTGGTAGCATCTTGTATGGCCCTCATGGGTGTGGGTCTGGTGTCATTCTTCATGTTAGGTACTCATTTGTTAGTGAGGGAGGGTTTCCAAATGGCTGGTAGGCAGGAGGTATCATCTCGTTTATTCATGCTGTGTGGGTGTTTTTCTAACTCTATGGCTTCTCTGATTACTCTGTTGTTGAAGTGTTCGGTTTTGGTGATAATTCTGGTATTTTTAAAGTCAATGTCCTGTGGCTTTGAGGTGTTGGACCAGGGAAGAGGTCGTTTCTTCTTTTTTGATTGAGTTCTTGTGTTCTTCAATGTGTGCACTTATTCTTCTGTTGGTTTGTCCAATGTATGTGGTGGGACAGGCAATGCATGGGATTTTGTATACTCCTTGGTTTTCTAACTCGATTCTGTCTTTAGGTTTCTTAGGATGGTGGATATTTTTCTGTTTGTGCAGAATGCTGTCTTAATGTTGTGTTTTTGGAGGATCTTGCTGATTTTCTCTGTAGTGCCTTTTATATATGGGAGGAGGGCTTTGCCATTCTCTTGTTCTCTGTCTTGGATTTTGGTTAGGGTTTCTTTTTGGATTAGGTGGGTAATCTTCTTTCTTTGGAATCCATTGGTTGTTAGTACATTGAGAGTGTGAGAGTGTGTAGTTTGGTTTTTAGGTGTTGTTCGTCGGCTAAGCATTTTGTTCTGGAGATGAGTGTCTCGGCTACGGAATTGTTCTGTGCTGGGTGGTGGTGTGAGAGTGCATGTAGATAGCGGTTTGTATGTGTTTTCTTCTGGTAGATGGTGTATCCTAGGGAGCCATTGGATTTTTTGTATACTAAGACATCTAGGAAGGGAAGTTGATTGATTGTTAGCTTCTGTTTCCATGGTGAATTGTATTTTGGGGTGTAGGCTTTTGAGGTGTGTGAAGAAGTTGTTCAGTTTTTCTTTCCCGTGTGGCCAGATTATGAAGGTGTCATCTATGTATCTGAGCCAGAGTTTGGGTTTGTGATCATATTTTTCTAGAGCTTGTGTTTCAAAGTGTTCCATGTAGAGGTTTGTGATGACAGGTGAGAGGGGTGATCCCATAGGTGCTCCTTCTATTTGCTTGTATTTTTGTCTGTTGTAGGTGAAGTATGTATTGGATAGGCAGTGGTTGGTCAGATCTAGGATGTACTTGGGGGGGTTGTATTTGTTTTGGATGGCTGTCAAGGCTTCTTTTATAGGCACTTGGGTGAAGAGGGATATGACATCAAAGCTTACTAGTAGGTCACTGGGCTGTAAGTTTTGTTTCTTTATGATCTCAATGAACTGGAATGAGTTTCTTATGTGTGAATTGATGGATTCTGCATAGGGCTGTAGTTGTTTGGCGAGAAATTTGGCTAGGTTTTGTAGAGGTGAGCCTATGGAGTTGACTATTGTTCTAAGTGGGGTTCCTTCTTTGTGTATCTTGGGGAGACCATAAAGCTTAGGGCATCTGGATGATTTCTCTCTGGGTATGATTCTTTGCTGGATTTCTTCACTGATGTTGTGTGTCTGTGTGCGTGCGTGCGTGTGTGTGTGTATATATATGTATGTATGTAAATATATGTATGTATGTATGTATGTATGTATGTATGTATGTATGTATGTTGTGGCTCCGGGCTTGGATTCAGCTCCTGTGATTGATATGAGTTCAAGTGAAGAGGTTATGTCAGAACAATATGAACCAGCCTGGCTTACTGATTGGACTGATAACCAGGATGAGGAGATGGACGTGACAAAGGACGACAGACCTGATGTATTAGAATTGTCAGGACCTTTGACCTCCTCTGGTTCCTTATCTGATCAACAGCCGGGAATGGCTGACAGGGAAGTTTTGAGAGAGTCTTCTAGTGGAGATGAGAACTTGGAAAATTTGTGGTTAAATGTAAAAAATAGAAGACGGTTGAAAAGGCAAAATCAGCTGGAGCAAATGAGAAGGGCAAGTCAGTAAATTAGCACGTTGCCTTAATGAGTATAAAAGGACACAGCTGGGCTGGTACATTTCGCCAGGAACAAAATGACTATTTGAGTGAGGACGTTACAGCAAAGAGCTTTGAGGCTGAGGATTTATTGCCAGGACTGGTTTGCCGGACAGAGTAAAGATTTATGCTGTGGTTTCTGCCAGCCGTTATCTTGTAAGACTTCTTTCCGTTTGATTTAATTGTGAAACAGCTGCTTTCTGTTTTGTTCGTTTGAATTTCGAAGGGGAGTCATAACATATGTGTGTGTGTGTGTGTGTGTGTGTGTGTGTGTGTGTGTGTGTATATATATATATATATATATATATATATATATATATATATATATTCATTCTTAAGTTTTAGCGGGTACTTACATGTATGGTATTCAGCTTTGTTTGGGTATTTTCCAACGTCATTATAGTTGTGCTTTTAAAGTTGTAGCAACGTTTCGGCAGAATCTCATCTGCCATCATCAGGCTTCTGTATTGAGTTCATCTGTGAGTCAGACTTTTACAGTTGTTTCAGTTTTAAATTTGGGGCTAGCCTACTGCTGTGCCAGAATAGGTTTTTCTTCATCCTGATTGGTTGGGAGTCTTGGTCTGTGTTTATTGGTCTTGGAGTTTGCTGTGTTCTGCTTGATTGGTGTTTCTAATATCTTCTGTCTGTTTTGTGGCTTGTTTTGTCTTGACTGGCTGGCAACATTGTATTCCTGTATTGGAGGCTTTTAGTGTAGCTTGGCTCCAAGTAAATGGACAGCTATCATTTATTAGGAAGCTAGGTTTCATCTGGGTGCCTGGTTGGGGTGTATTTGAGCTGGAGGTATCGGGGGGAGTCTGTTTGTGCCCAGGTGTTTGCCTGGCTTGTGGTGTGGAGATTTTTTTGTTTGTGAGTGCAGGCTTCCAAATAATTGACAGTCTGGTGGAATCATCTCTTCTATTCATGCTTTCAGGTCTTTTTTCAATCTCTATGGCTTCTCTGATAATTCTGTGGCTAGGGTTTTCTATCGTGGCTATGGTTTTGGTGCCATTGAAGTCGATGTCGATGTATGTGTGTGTGTGTGTGTGTGTGTGTGTGTGTGTATATATATATATATATATATATATATATATATATATATATATGTATGTATCATTCGGCTTTGCTTGGGTATTTTCCTACGTCATAGCAGTTGTGCTTTTAAAGTTGTAGCAACTTTTCAGCAGAATCTCATCTGCCATCATCAGGCCTCTGTATAGTGTTCATCTGTGAGTCAGGGTCACAGATGAACACTATACAGAGGCCTGATGATGGCAGATGAGATTCTGCTGAAAAGTTGCTACAACTTTAAAAGCACAACTGCTATGACGTGAAAATCTCTGAAAGCAAATGCCATACATGTAAGTACCCGCAAAAACTTAAGAAAATAAATAAATATTCTGAGGTTCTCGCGGGTATTTGTATGTGGATCTTTGCTTATTCGGGTTTTCTCCCGCGTAAGATTGGCAGTATCTAGGCAATGTTTCGATGAAATTTCATTCGTCATATTCAGGCTTGTGTCTTCGGCTCTGTGCTTCTCAGAGTGATGTGAGCTTACAGCTGCTTCTTCCTTTTAACTGCTAGTGGGGGTGTGACTTGATTGGTTGGGGGCTTGGCTTTGTTCTGATTGTTTGGGGGGGGTTGGCCGTGTTCTGATTGGCGGGAGGCGTGTTCTGTTCAGATGGGGGCTTGGTTGTGCTCAGGTTAGTCTTAGTTGCTGGGGGATTTGAGCTGGTGAGCTGTGATCCTGCTGTTAGGCTTCGAGTTCATGGTAATGCTGCATCTTCATGGTGGGTGTCAGTTTGCTTCATGTATGGCTCGGAGGAGTTTGAAGTGGGTAGTGATGCAGCTGCAGTGCGGCTTCTGGTCCGTGGTCGTGTCTCATCTTCTGTGTGGGTGTGAGTCTGCTTTCTGCGTGGAAGTGTGGTGGTGGCAACAACACCTAAAAACCGAACTACACACTCTCACCAACGTACTAACAGCCAATGGATTCCAAAGAAAGAAGATTACCCACCTAATCCAAAAAGAAACCCCAACCAAAATCCAAGACAGAGAACAAGAGAATGGCAAAGCCCTCCTCCCATATATAAAAGGCACTACAGACAAAATCAGAAGATCCTCCAAAAACACAACATTAAAACAGCATTCTGCACAAACAGAAAAATATCCACCATCCTAAGAAACCCCAAAGACAAAATCGAATTAGAAAACCAAGGAGTATACGAAATCCCCTGCACTGCCTCCCCACCACATACATTGGACAAACTAACAGAAGAATAAGTGCACGCATTGAAGAACATAAGAACTCAATCAAAAAAGAAGAACTGACCTCTTCCCTGGTCCAACACCTCAAAGCCACAGGACATGAGATTGACTTTAAAAATACCAGAACTATAGCCAAATCCGAACACTTCAACAGCAGAATAATCAGAGAAGCCATAGAGATACAAAAACGCCCACACAGCATGAATAAACGAGATGATACCTCCTGCCTACCAGCCATTTGGAAACCCACCCTCATGAACAGACGAGTACCTAACATGAAGAATGACACCAGACCCACACCCATGAGGGCCACACAAGATGCCACCACCACACTTCCACGCAGAAAGCAGACTCACACCCACACAGAAGATGAGACATGACCACGGACCAGAAGCCGCACTGTAGCTGCATCACTACCCACTTCAAACCCCTCTGAGCCATACATGAAGCAAACTGACACCCACCATGAAGATGCAGCACAACCATGAACTCGAAGCCAAACAACAGGATCACAGCTCACCAGCTCAAATCCCCCAGCAACTAAGACTAACCTGAGCACAACCAAGCCCCCACCTGAACAGAACACACCCCCACCCAATCAGAACACAGCCAAGCCCCCACCCAATCAAGTCATACCTCCACTAGCAGTTAAAAGGAAGAAGCAGCTGCAAGCTCACATCACTCTGAGAAGCACAGAGCCGAAGACACAAGCCTGAAGATGATGAATGAGACTTCATCGAAACATTGCCTAGATACTGCCAATCTTACGCGGGAGAAAACCCGAATAACCAAAGATACACACACACACACACACACACACACACACACACATATGTATATATGTGTGTGTGTGTGTGTGTGTGTGTATTATGTATGTGTATTGGTAGATGGGTGGACTAGTGTGCTCACAGTAAAAAAAATGACAATAAATGTTATCTTATCTTATTTAAGGCAGATAAAGCCACTATTTAGCAATGTGGGTTGAACTCAAGTCTAATTACTATACTACGTACACAATTCCATGGAAAAGTAATTGAGTAAAATAGGTGTTGAGCTATCAATTTAATAGCTACAATTAAAAGGGTTTAGTAGATACATTCAGTTGAATGATAGCTAAAACAAGCTGAGTAACAGCTACCTCAAGGTGCATTTATGACAATCTATCATGAAATAATTGCCTGAGACAAATGATTCATGATGATTGATTACAGAATAACTGATTTTGGTGATTCACATGTTCACATGAGCAAGCAACAACTATAATTATCACTTGAATGGATCTTAAGAGTGTCCAGTTTCCTGCCACAGAGATAAGTTAGTGTAAAATTCCATATTTTAAATGTGAATAAGAAGATGTGTTATTGAGTGACTTAGAAAGAAGTAAAAGCCATCGTATTGTAGGCTACAGTGGTGGTCCACAATATTTTGCTGCCCTCCAGTGGTGCCATCAGGAAGAAGCCCTGGGCTCCAGTGAGCATGAGGACATCCAAATGCAATAGAAATTGTTCAGATTATTCTGATATCAGTGAAATCAAGCTGACCATGATTTAAAAGGTGGCTGTATGGCATTTAGAATTTGGTTTCATCAATGGAACTATGGCCCCTGGAAAATATGAATTTTTTAGGACACGTAACCCCACTGAACAGCTTTTGGCAACAGGTTTAATTCTAAGTAAAATAGTTGGAAGTCACTTTTCTGAATATGAATTGTGTTAAAATGTTAAAATATGGAATAACATTTTAAAAAGGCATGTTGAAGTAGAATAAAATAGTGTTTTCATTGCTGGGAAGAATCTCTATGATTAAGGTGAATTTTGTTAATATCAATGTTGATTGTCCATAAAGATTAATAATTGCAAACAGAAACATAAATTCATTACCACAGGAAGGTAAAAAAGTGGAAATGGTTAAATTGGTTGCTTTATCCAAGAAAAGAACATACCTAATTTTGTTTCTGTTTGGAAACTGCTTCTGGATTTTCTACTTGTGGTGGTGGAGGAAATGAAACTCTGATTTTGGTTCTGCTGATTAGGTAGGTTTGATGTTATAGAAATTTAAAATATTTGTATATGTAAAAAGTCAAGGACATAATATTATCTTTTATTGGGCTGAAAAAAGTCAGAAGTCAAGGCCCTTTTTAAACTTTCCCTCCCCACTACAGTTTCCCATAATTTTTTTCTTTGTATTTTATATTCTAATAAACTAATAAAACTTGTAAATTAAGGTATTACATAATTTACTTTTGGATATTTTGGCCATTTGGGATACAATGGCAGTGAAAGCCTTTTGTTCCATTTTTATCAATTTAGTCATAAGCCTCAGTAAATGAGCTATGTCACTTCTCTTTGACTCCTATTATGACTCCACTGTTTTAGCCAACTGATCCTTTGGTATATGATCTTTCCAAGGGACTGCAGTTATTTATAGGGAAAGTCATTGCTGGTGAAATCCAACACAATGAATGTTTCCATGATTGGCAATTGCTATCCAAGATGGTCCTCAAATATGTTTGGATTGCAACAACAGAATATTTTAGCCACTGGGAGTTTATTTAATTGCTCAACCCAAGGTTCAGTTAACCTCTTTTAGTCCTGTCAATTAGCAACAGCATTACCTCAAACTGGGCACCACACAATGCATTGCATAAAGTAGGATAAACATGCGTTTAATTCTGCAGAATTTAATGAGCGGGAAGTAACAGCCATTATAGCAGAACTAGTGTTTTTATGGGCTGGAACCTTGCATCCAAAACAAAATTTCCAACAGGATATATTGCAGTGGTAACAGCTGAGGTTGTTAGAACAAAGGAGTTGTTTCTGATATTCATCCACACGGCACACATCGATGTAATCCTATGAAAGACCAAGGGATGTACAAACAGAAAAGTATTAACATCTGATTAGTGCAAATATTCAATGGGAGATATTTCAAAATAAAAAGGCCAGACTAGTTTTCATAACTCGATCTTTTTAAAATAGACTAGATATACTCCTGAATAATAGGTTTACATTGTAAATTGGCTGGCTTTCTTATCCATCTTCTCATTTCCTGTGCACATATAAAATATAGCAATGGGTGGAGGGTGGAGGAAGAAGGAAGGAAGAAAGCAAAATGCCCTATGATGGCCACAACTATATAAAACAATTAATGAACTTGTTCCTTTTCCTAGGACTTTTTATAAGAAAAGACTTATTGGGTGGAAGTTATATTTAAAGAACAGCAGGATATCTCTCTAATCTCTTTCAGAGTGAGAACATAAGAGCTTTGTATGCCAATCATTTGGGGATATATACAGTATCCTAATACCATCCATGTTCATACCAACATCTATTATGCTGAATGCAGTATAGAAAATTATAGCAATTCATGGTATATTATGGTCCCACATGCTGTATTCTCCAAATGCTTAAATAAATGTGTGCCTTCCAGGCACATTATCCTTCAATTGCCATTAGTCTCTACCACTGTGACCTATGGCAGCAGACTGTGGGAGCTGAGGTCCAAAACAACTGATTGACATAAGTGATGTCAGGTGAGGCTCCATTCAAAATCCAAGAAAGACACCCTTAGATTCCATTGTTATAGAGAAAAGGACTTTTACTGGAAATTGAGTGGTAGCATCAAAAGAATTCAAGATCTGAGATATTAGGTGTGAAAATCACATATACAAAGTTATGACAACGTTCCCACCCACAATAGTTCACAAAGTCCATCCAATCTGAGATGTGCATAATGTGATGTGGGGCATCCTCAGGTGGTGTTACAGACATCTGGCCATTGACCTTGGCCTGGTTAGATAAGATGTTGTGGCTGCGCAGTAAGTAAGTAAGCATAAACAATAAAGTTTTTCCCAAGTGTTACAGTTCATTCTCTACAGCTTCCAGCACACTTCCCCCATCAGACAAAGCCCAATTTATCTTCCCTCTCCTCATTACTATGGCAGCCAGAAAGACAAGCAGAAGAAAGATTATTGAAGGCTGACAAGTGGATTTTATTCATATATATCTCCATGTGATCTGCTGCCTCTGTTACAAGGAGTATGACATCAAAGTATTTAGAAGTTTTGGATAGTTAACAATTGAATTAATATTATGGACATGGAGGTAATAAAAATGATGCAGAAGGCACATTTAATCTTTGCATTTTGTTAGTTTAGGTGGTATTGTCAATATCCCCATTTCAAGTTTAGTTTCGAAATCTTAAAAATCAATGTTCAGCTTCGTTGTGGCTTGTTTAGGGTTGGAATACTATCCATTATGATCACATAAGCATTCTGACAGATGGAATTTTGATATTTCCAATCCAGTCCAATGTAAATTCCACTCAAAACTTGAATTAATTATAATGAATTACCCAATTAATCTCAATTGTTTAGTATTTTTTTGGAAATGGCAGTTACCCTCTAATAAATATACTTTTTTCTGGGAAGGATTTTCCAGATATATAGCTTTGATTCCTTGACAGGATAGACCAAACATTTCAGATTAGTTTTTGTTATTGTCACAGCTAGTGATGTTTACACCATCTTTTTCCTCCAAACTGGGCTATGAAATCTAAAATCCTAGTAACCTACTTTAGGTATTTAAAATGAAAACAAATGAAAATGTTTTAAATGGTGTAATTTGGCAGCAATCTCATTGTTTTTTGGGTGCACATCAATTACCGTAATCATACTGTTTATACTTTTATTTCAAAAGAAAACAAAATTCTGGAAGAATAAACAGTAAAACAGGGCATTGTGCTACAGTGTTTGTAAAAAGGTGGCTTATGTACAGAGAATCAGAGATCTACCAGAAGTTACTAAGAGCTAGAGGAACCATTTGGTCTTTAGATAAATTATTTTTCATTGTCAGTTCCAACATTACTGTGCTTTTCATAGCACGTTAAATTAGAATCCATGGCTATTAGGATGAAAATGTATTGTATTCTGATTCAGTCTCACATTTTTATATGACAAAAAAAATTATTTTAACCTTTTTGTACTATGAGCTTATGAATATAAAAACAAAATAAAACCTACAGAACTTTCACTGAGGTAAAAAAAAAAAATCCCTGAATTTTCTCATCTATTTTCACTTCCCTGTAGTTTGCCTTGATTGAAGAAATAATTTGCAATTCATACATCATGTTTCAAGGTCCATTCATCACCAAAGAAAGAAACCACCATAAAGTTTATATAACCCTGACATAGCATTCACATAGGAGCAGTTCATTTCAAATGAGACGTGGAAGTTCTGGGACACTTGAAGAGTAGCTGTAAGTTGAAACATCACTTATCTATAAGGTCAAGTAAGATGTGCAGCATCAGTCTTTTCTTTTACAGATTGACAGTAAAGAATATTAGCTGAGAGACTTTAATCTTCTTAGAGGTCCCATAACTAAACAAAATTTGCCAGATGACCTCAAGAGTTTAGAATAATCTAAGCTCACATTAAGATCAGAAGAAGGCTGTTTCTTTACTGGGTTACTATATGCCCTTTGCATACAACTGAATTTGTTCCTAAATGTGGCTTCCTTCATTCAATACCATTAGCTTTATTAGTTTATTTATTTATTTAATTATTTTACATGTCACTCCTTCTCACCTATTCTAGTTGCTAATTCTTCGTAATAAATCAACTGTCCAGGTATATTTATAAACCCTCTAGCCACATTTTTTAATTAAATAAATACATAATATCTTCATTTAAATATTTTAGAACAGCATCTGATCTACAATGACATGCCTGATTAATATATAGGGTAGGAAGCCTTCCAGCCTCCAGAAGTTCAGTTCTCTGCATTCCATCCTTCCTCATTAGACAGATGGTTTGGGTCTCCTGGGTTTTATTTTTTAACAAAATCTAGGTTGGCACAATTTCACCAAACTTCCTATATGGATAAGCCAGTTTGAGAAAATCCTCTCTCATTATTTGATCCTCATAGGACTGGATACTTCTACATGGAGGTATAACAAGATGTTTTATAGGGAAAGAACATGACAGAGAAAGAGAGACAAGTATACAAACAAGAATGCCATAGAAAATATGTGAAACAAACAACAACTAGAGAGTTTTGCAATAATTTTTTCAATTCCCATGGCAATGAAAGGAGAAATTCTGCTCATTTCTTTTAACTTCATTGTCAACAATTTTACAATAAATATAGGGTGATACCTCCCTTCGCTGCAGGGTTATCTGTAGGAGGAATTAATAAAATACAGATGAGAGTTGCATTTGTACAATCAAAACCCTATTCACATTTGCAGGTATATGAAGCTGAACTCTAGTCATTGACAAACACTGTCAAGATTTTTAGCACAGATATAGCAGTGGAATTTTGCCTGGTGAAATATGCCATTGTAGCAATAAACTAAATTAAAATCACTAATGGTAATGCTGCTCAAATGCTGAAGAGCCAAACCATCAGAAGCCATCAGATGAAGTTTATAATTATCTTGGAATTTACAGTTGAATAACATTAAGTGTGGGCAAATTAAAAATGTGATTAGTAAAGAATACCTCCAAATGTGAGAGAAGCACTAAAGACAAAATTGAATGGTAGAAACACCATAAAAGCCTTCCATATTTGGGGGCACACTTGTGACACAACACACTGCTGGAATTATGAACTAGATACAAGCTGAAATGAACAATTTGAGCAGAAAAACAAGAAAGCTAATGATTATTTACTATGCATTATGTTCCTGTAATGAAATTTATAAATTGTAGCTTTCCTGCAGAAATTGAGGGAGAGGTTTATTTCATGTCAAACTATTGAAGAAGAAAAACATATATTGGCCGATTATGTAAAAGACAGTCAAAAGCAACCTTCGACACAAGTAAAAAATTGTAACTTACTGAAGGGATAGGAAACAAAACATGAATATCAAACCTGTATAATAAAAATGGGAACAGAATGCTGGCAAGGGAAAACATTACATGCAGGTGTGGGATTCTACCAGTTCACACCTATTCGCTAGAACCAGTTGTTAACATTCTGAGCAGTTCGGAGAACCGGTTGTTAGAAGAAATACTGGCCTAATCCTGTAAGGAAGGCAGGAAGGAAACATTCTGGTGTTGCTTACAGAAACTGCCTCTCTGGTAACCCTTATTACATTCTTGGCAGGACTAGACTTCCTGTCTCAGGGACATCTCTGGAGTTTTTTTCCCCTCCTTTGCTGGTACTTTGCTTGTGTGAAGTGACCATTCAAAGTTATAATGGCACTAAAAAAAGTGACTTATGACCATTTTTCACACTTACGACTGTTGCAGCATCCCCACAGTCATGAGAGGCCAGGCAAGGAGATGCGTGCCTCGATGTGAGTGATATTGAGTTGGCCACACCCAGCCAATAAGTTGACTACCAAGCCATGTCCACCCAGTCACATGACTACCAAGCCATGCCCACCACCTAAGCCATGCCCACAGAATCAGTTGTTAAAAATTTGAATCCCACCCCTGATTACATGCTCAATTTCTATAAAAGATTGAGGGGAGAGTGGATAAACATAAAACCTGGCAATAGTTTACAACAGAACATTAAAAAAAGAAACTGAAGCTTTAATTTTTGTTGCTCATGAGCAAGCTGTTTGAACTAATGCAATGAATGACAGAATTGAAAAAATAATAATTAAATGATTCAAAGTGCAGATTGTGCAAAAAGAAAATAGATAGCACAAAATGAAAATAAATAAAGACATAATACATTCATCAAAGTGACTGGAACACCTGTAAAATGTTTATGTACCAGTAACAAAAAATTGGTGGGAACATAGCGATTGAAAAAAATAATAAAAAATCAGCAGGTTAAAATGTGGGATTATCAAATACAGACTGATGAAATCTTGGCTCATAACACACCAGATATTTTTGAAGTTGAAAAGAAGAAAGTGTTGATTAACAGATATGGCAATATGAAGGATAATAGAAGACAAGATAACCTCAAGATGGCTGCTGAACAGAAAGAGGCTTTTTTCCCCTCTCTTGCCAAAGACTTGCTAATCTTGCTGCTAAAACTGATTCTCTAACAGTGTTGCTCCCTGGATTTGATTGGTGGCACTTAGGAATGACCCAAGATGACTTTTGGATTGCTGCCTTGAAGACAGCACTAGCTAAAGAACTGGCATGTGTGATTTTACATTGTTGTATATAATAATAATAATAATAATAATAATAATAATAATAATAATAATAATAATAATAATAATAATAATAGCAACCACTATATTTCTCTCTCTGAGAGATGAAAGGTTCAGAAATGTCAAAAATAAATAAATAAAATATACCATATGTCAAGGATTAACAACAACAATTGCACCATCTATTTCTCTAAGAATAGATATGCTAATTTCCTTCTAATATTAATTCATGGTGGAAAGAACACTAGTTCTTGTCAGTCTAATTTTTAGCTTTTCCTCCAAATAAATTAATTAGTAAATCCCTGTGAGCATTCTGCATAATTTCTTTGCAACTTGTTACCTCATCTAGGAAACATCTTCAGAACCAAAAGCTGCACATGTATCATTGTAGATAGGCTGGCTTTTCTGCAAGCTTTCATTATCTGGGTCTGACTGATAGGGAAATCAATATGGCTTCTCTTATGCAAACTTTCATGCTGAACACATCGACACCCACAGGGAAGCTGACTTCATTAGACAGCAATGTCAGTAGCTGACAGGACTTGGAATGTTAAAATGGAATTCTCTGGAGGCATAATATCTGAACAGAATGATGGTCATCCCCAAAAGCACCAGTCTTGGGTAAAAAAGCTTCCCCACAGATAACATACTAAACTTTTTTAAAAAAATGCTAAATCCCTCAACCACCTTGCACATTTAAATAAAGGTAATTTTCATATCCCTGTTTTATCTGGCATTTTTCCTGCAGGTTTGTTTGTTTGTTTGTTTGTTTAAAAAATGCCCATCAAAAATATCCCAGAGCAGAAAACTGCATCCAAAACAAACAAACAAACAAAAAAACCTCAGTAGATTTTTTTTTAAAGGATTTGCATAACCATAGGAAAAAAAGACACAAAAGGTGGTTTGAAATTCTATAGATTTCAGAATGGTCAGATAAGTCGTCACCAGTGCTCAAATATTCAGCAATAAAATTCTTGTCTTTTGAGGGTTGTGATATTCTAAAGCATGAAGATAAGCTGCTAAGGAGCAATTCAATCAATTTCAGAAATCAAGCTGTGAATCCTTTTTTGAAGACCATTTTCCTGCCTAGAATTTTAATGAAAAGGGGAACTTGTCACGAAGGATAATGGACAGAAATCAAAGGTAGAACAATTTATCACGTCCTTTCTGAAATTCTTTCAAAAGAATTTCAGAAACTGTTTTTTTGATGCAGTCAATGCTCATTTCCTATGACAAATTCAGCAAATGGAGTGTTGACATTGTCATCGTTCTTCAATACCAGTAAATGTAGAATTCCTATCTGGATTTTACACTTCATGAAACTGAGTACCCAGACATGAAAAATTTTCATTCAATTTTTATTCATTTCAATTGGTCTTTAGCAAGGAACAGAATTTTTCTAGCTTATTGGGCTTGCTTGCTAATTCTGTTGTGGGGTTTCAGAATATACTGTATATTGCTTTAAATTAATTTAGCAACATTAAGAGAGTTTCAAGAGTAAAGCTTCTTAGCAAGGGATTGCAAACTTATTGTTGAGAAACAGTTTGTCTCCGACCTCTTGTTTTTGCCAATCCAATGCAATTCATTTGCTTAAGGAAGTCTGACTTGCTAATAATATCCAGAAATGTATTTCTGGTCATTATCTATATCCAATCATCATCACCTTTACTTTATCTACAATACAGCGTGTTAATTATGTCACATATATGAACACATATGGGCACTCTGAAATACTGGAACTAAAGCTGGCTAATGCTTATTATGATGGAATTTAATAACCCCAAACATGAAAAATAGAGCAAAAAGCCAAAGAAGTGCATTAGTGCCATAAATATATAAATATTTCACTATCAGAACAGAGCAAGAATTTTATGTAATGCTTACAATATTCACAAAGTGACTTATTGCCTTCTTGGACACTTGGTCTGAATGGCCTTAAACTAAATATTGCACAAAGTAAGGCAAAGGTTATGCACAGGGTTGACTATGGACTTTCAAAATTATTTTGCTTTATTTGATTTCAAAAGGTCAGTGACATTGTGTTCCACCTCATATTATAATACTGTGTATTGTAGATTTACCTTTCTATCACCAGGTTTGGCTGGTTACAAGATGCCTGCAGGCAAAACTGAGCCATAGTTTTTGCAAAGACCTTTCTGCAAATAGAGAAAAGGGTTCATTGAAAGGTCCTTGACTGAGTTGTGCCATCAAATCTAGATACTTCCTGTGGTAAAGGTGCAAGCTACTTATAAAGAGTTATAGATGCAATTTGAGTCCGAATGACCACCCAAAAATAGATTTAGTAAATGTCATTCAACACTGCAAATATGTTTTTGGACAAAATGACCATCTGAACTGGGTTACAGAAAGGCTCTAATTAAGAATTTTTATTTTGAAAATCCAGGGTTATAAATGTACAAGTACAAGATACACCTGCACACTTTACTCCTATAACTATTTGCAATGTGGAAAATAAATGTCTTTGTGTTGTTTTTATCTGTTTTATTAAAAAAACAAAACAGATGAAACCTCGGACTGCTTTTTTTATTGCTCTTTTTCACCGGAAATAGAAATGTCAAATTCTAATCTCTAGCACATGTTGAGAATATGGCATTTCTATAATTCATGGTAATCTGATAGTGTGCTGTCAAAATTCTTGTTTCCCTGTCCTGGCTTCCTTTCTTCAAACCAGCAGGAAACGTGTGCACCATTTTAAAGCAGAGCTTCCTTCTATCTTGTCCACCTTCCCTAGTTATTTGACTTAAAGGCAGCAACATATTGGCTTCCAAGGATAGAGAAGTTTATCGGTACAAGAACTCCTTCACTAATAATCCTACACAACAGTACTACAAGATACGCAGGGTAGAAAGAGACCCTGTCCTAAAATCATGCAGTGAGTTCCACAGTCAAATAGAGTCTTGGGAGATGAATTCTTTGAACTCCACTCTATTCACATCTTTCTTTCTTTCTTTCTTTCTTTCTTTCTTTCTTTCTTTCTTTCTTTCTTTCTTTCTTTCTTTCTTTCTTTCTTTCTTTCTTCCTTCCTTCCTTCCTTCCTTCCTTCCTTCCTTCCTTCCTTCCTTTCTTTCTTTCTTTCTTTCTTTCTTTCTTTCTTTTTTCTTTTTTATGTCCCCATCTCACCCTGAAAAGTGACTCTGGCTTACAATGAAAATCATAAATATAGACAATATTTAAAACTTTAAATACATTAAATGCATAGGCAAGAGGAAACAAGGCCAGATCAATATGTGGGCAACCTCTTCCATGTTAATCCAGCTATCATCTCCAATTGCCAAAGTCCCCATCAAGACCTCAGATTAACTGATAGAGCCAAGTTTTAATGCCTTTCTGGAAGCATCCAAGTGATACAGAAGAAGAAAAGGTATGTGAAAGTTTTGAAGCAGCATGGTAAGGATGATGTCACAAAGTCCTCAAAAATGTCATCCAAATATTCCTGTCCTTGGGTTTGGATGAGCAGAAAGTTTAGAAGAGTCATATGCCAATGCATTTTAATATTTTTGGAGAAAGTAATGAGCCTTCATTCAATAGTCTTCATACCAAAGTATTTCAGAAGAAATGATTTTAAAGAAATATTTTGAGCATATTCTGTCTATAAATGTTTGAACATTCTCACCTAACTTGGAAGTAAACTCATAATTTTTTTTTTCTTTTTCTTGTAAGAGTGGTCTGCTAGTTCTTCTGTTATGGAAAAGATACCAATTTGGCAAAATAGTAGGTTGCAATGCAGGGGAAAAAAATCACTCTATAGAGATAAGTCGATTAGGAAATATATCTGTGTTGTGGCTCCGGGCTTGGATTCAGCTCCTGTGATTGATATGAGTTCAAGTGAAGAGGTTATGGCAGAACAATATGAACCGGCCTGGCTTACTGATTGGACTGATAACCAGGATGAGGAGATGGACGTGACAATCGACTTATCTCTATAGAGTGATTTTTTTCCCCTGCATTGCAACCTACTATTTTGCCAAATTGGTATCTTTTCCATAACAGAAGAACTAGCAGACCACTCTTACAAGAAAAAAAAAAAAAATGAGTTTACTTCCAAGTTAGGTGAGAATGTTCAAACGTTTATAGACAGAATATGCTCAAAATATTTCTTTAAAATCATTTCTTCTGAAATACTTTGGTATGAAGACTATTGAATGAAGGCTCATTCAATGTATTAGAATTGTCAGGACCTTTGACCTCCTCTGGTTCCTTATCTGATCAACAGCCGGGAATGGCTGACAGGGAAGTTTTGAGAGAGTCTTCTAGTGGAGATGAGAACTTGGAAAATTTGTGGTTAAATGTAAAAAATAGAAGACGGTTGAAAAGGCAAAATCAGCTGGAGCGAATGAGAAGGGCAAGTCAGTAAATTAGCACGTTGCCTTAATGAGTATAAAAGGACACAGCTGGGCTGGTACATTTCGCCAGGAACAAAATAACTATTTGAGTGAAGACGTTACAGCAAAGAGCTCTGAGGCTGAAGATTTATTGCCAGGACTGGTTTGCCGGACAGAGTAAAGATTTATGCTGTGGTTTCTGCCAGCCGTTATCTTGTAAGACTTCTTTCTGTTTGATTTAATTGTGAAACGGCTGCTTTCTGTTTTGTTCATTTGAATTTCGAAGGGGAGTCATAACATATCTGTATATTTGTATCTCTTTGATTTTAAAAAATATGTCATTCTTGGCCACAAATCATGGTATCTCTATTTCTTTCAATTGGGGACAGAAAAAGTAGGAGTGAAGGAGTAAATGTATAAAAAGAAGAAAGAATAAATATCACAAAAATATGGGAGGGAGGTAAAAAAACAAATAATGAAAATGAAAATAAAGGAATATTATCCATAGATGAGGCTTTCATATTTTGAAAAGGCCAGATATCCTCCCAGATGTTGTTGATCAAGAAAAAGACAGATGCAAGGAGATCATCACAAGTTTTGTGACCATTCATACTTAGTTGACTTACTGTACTAAGGCTTCTTTAGCCACTCTTTATAATGTATATATGAATAAACCATGTTGGAAGCTCTCACTTTTCATACCAAATCATAAACCACGGTTCACTGAACACATCAAACCACTAAAAGCAAATTGAATGGTTCAATGTGCTGTGAAAACAAGTCTCATGATATCTCAATGGTGCTTTTTCAAGAGGCAACTGGATTTTCTGGTTTTTCTTTGAAGACGTTTCACTTCTCATCCAAGAAGCTTATTAGGCTTTTAGGTTAGAAACAATTTCTTTTATCTCCTACTTCAAATTAAGGGATAGACTTGTTTTCAACAGCAATGGATGTTTCTCACAGCTGAAAAATTGGCATCTGTAGGCACTTAATGGCCAGATGGTCCCTGATGTTTTAGATCCATCCTTCAATTACATTTTTTCCTCTTTGTGAACAGGAATTCCAGTTCTTCCCCTAATTATAATTCATTAGAATGCCAATGGAAAAAAAAATACAGCAGAGATGAATACCAAATGAATTTACCTTGTCATGTATTCATCCTTCAGGGATTTCTCTAACCTTCCTCAAAAGAAATGTTGAAAGCCAGAATAATATCTTAAAGGGCTTTGATTTCCTTGGGCAAAATAACAGATCAAAGCCATGTGTTATTTTTTTCTTTAGTCTTTCGTTCTATGAAGGTTCAAAAGGCATAAAATAAACTGTTTTAAAATATCAATAATAATTTCAATAGCATGAAAAGGCAGCATCTTTTAACACATTTAATTGATTCATGTTAATCAAAGTTAATTCTTGCTGACACTAGTGGGAGTGTTTCCTATTCCTGGGTAATAGTGTGTGCCCCTGTATGTACAAAATAAAGCAATAAGGAAGAAACATAAAAAGAAAGAAACAGCAGTTATTTAAAGAAAATGTCTTTCTATTGTACATCTTTTAGTAATAAAACCAGTGCATAATTTTTGCCCCTTAAGGAGAAAAAAAGATTTTCACCCAGTTCACAATGCTATGGAAACTCCCTCAATTTAGACATCACAAAACTTCATATGAATCAATACACACCTACAGATTGAATTCTTCACTTTTCAAAGAATGTTATTTGCAATTTGTCCCTGAGAAAAAAAGGTTATATGTACAAACATTTTTCATTTATATATATTGGGGAAAACAGTGCTTAAAAATGCAATTGTATTTATCAACCAGCTTCAAAGTTCAAATGAAAGTGCTGGAATTTGACCTATAAATGAGACCAGGGCTACATAGGAATAAGGGACCATTTTTTCCAGGTGAGATTTGCAGTCTATTTATACAAGTAAGGAGGGATGCATAGGATACTGCCCCTATGAAAGATCAAAGAGACATGGATTCAAAGGCAATCTTTCTCTTTGGCCGCTGCCTTGCAAAAGAAAACTTTATTGTTGGACAAGGCATCTTTCTTATTTGTTTTTTTACACAGCTGTAAAAAAAGGTTTAATTGTAGCCAGAATTTTATGATGTTAGGTTTGCTGTTAGGAATAAAGGACACTTTTGCTGCTGGTTTGATTGAGTGATGGATCTAATTTAAGTATATTTGCTTTTAGCAATATTGAAAATTGCTTAGAGTCTTGTGAGTGGAGCAATATATAAACCCATGTATATAAATAAATAAGGGGAAATTGCTTGCAATTGTATGTTATATGTATATGTGTGTGTGTGTATGTGTATGTATGTATGTATGTATGTATATATATATATATATATATATATATATATATATATATATATATATATATATATATATCTTTGGTTGTTCGGGTTTTCTCCCGCGTAAGATTCGTATCTAGGCAACGTTTCGATGAAGTCTCATTCATCATCTTCAGGCTTCTGTCTCCGGCTCTGCTTCTCAGAGTGACTTCTCATCACTCTGAGAAGCACAGAGCCGGAGACAGAAGCCTGAAGATGATGAATGAGACTTCATCGAAACTGTTATGTCCTTGGAACTGACCAAAGTTCCCAACCAAGTCCGTCTATACTACGGGGGCGTTTACAGCTCCCATTGGCTGGCTCCCTTCGACAGTCGGCTATAAAAGCCGGCTGCTAGGTCGAGCCAGCCGCTGTTCGCTGAGCATGTCTGCTTGTTAGTATGCAGACGCGACAGCCCTTTATTCCATTGAATAAAGCCATTCCTTGTTAATGTTCTGGTCTAGCCTCTCATTTCCTGATCTATAATACTGGCGACGAGGATGGGATGGCTAACCAGAAGCATTCCATTGAGCTGAAGTCACGATAGGCAACTGAACCGCAGCCGCGAAGCAGAGAGCTCGGTCAGTTCGCTAGTTAGCTAAGTGAAAGTGAAGCGTCTGTAGCCGCTCGCACAGGAAGCTACAGAGAGAGAGAGTGAAGTCAGGCGCTGAAGCTACAGCCGCCCCGCTCGAGAAAAAGAGTGCGAAATTCAAACTGCTGTCGTTTGAATTCGAAACTCAAGTGAAGCTCAGCGCTGTGTCCACAGCCGCCAATGCGCCCAGAGAGCGCGAAATTTGAATCTCTGTCAGTGCATCCGCCAACGCTCTCCGGGAGCGCGAGATTCAAAAGATTGCTGAATAATCACAGCGTTACAGCAAGAGCCTCTAACGCTCACTAGTACAGAGCTGAAGTCATTGAGCCAGGTGAATCGCTGCAGCCACAGCCGCCTGCGCTCACGTGAGCACTTATTGGGCCTCGTATACCCAGAGAGAGGACAGTCTACCATTGACTGAGGCGCCAATATGAACGCTAACCCAGCATTTCCGCCTTTTAAGCCGGATGAAGAGAAGTGGGACTCTTATAGAAACCGCTTCAATCACTATATTGATGCCATCGGTCTGGCTGATGCAGCGGAGCACCGAATAAAGTCATATTTCCTCAGCTACTGCGGGGCTGCAGTCTTCGATACCGCAACAGCCCTCCTTGCTCCACGAGAAATCAAGAGCGTTCCATGGCCAGAGCTGCTGGAAACACTTTCAAATCATTACTCCCCTAAACCATCGCAGATCGCGAGATGTTTTGCCTTCCGGATGAGGAAGCAAGCAGATGGGGAATCCATAAATCAATACATGGCCACCCTGAGGACAGCAGCTCTCCACTGCGAGTTCAAAAATTACCTGGACGACATGTTACTCGATCAACTCGTATGTGGAGTCAAAGACTTAAGACTACAGAGGCGTTTGCTGGCCAGAAAAGATCTCAACCTATCCCAAGCGGTTGAAGAAGCCTTAGCTGCAGAACTAGCGACCCAGTCAGCCGCTGAAATCCAAGGGACCACCCCCAAGCCCAGTTCTGCCACTGTTCACTCCGAGGAAGCGGTGAGTGAAGAAGACCCTACCGAACACTCGGATGTTCATCGTCTCAAACCCTTGAGGCAATCACAGGTAGGGGCAAGGCGCGGGAACAGCAACGCACCAAAGTACATCCTGTTATGCCTGTCCTGCGGGGGCCCCCATGCCCGGACGTCTTGCAGGTTCAGAAACGCTACCTGCAACAACTGCAGCAAAAAAGGTCACATCGCCAGAGCCTGCCAGGCGGCACACGTGGCACCACAGAGGTCTTCGTCCTCTAACTCTCCTCCGGAGCCACCAAGGCAAGTAAAAAACTGTTATACTTGCTACCAAGCTAATCACACTTTTCTGACACCTAATAAAATCACACTTTCTATTCATTTAGAAGGTAAACCTTGTCTCATGGAAGTCGATACTGGGTCAGCGCTCTCGATCATCTCGTGGAACACTCTTAAGAAAATCCGGCCCAGCCTGTCTAGAAGCCAACTCCAGAAGAGCCACCTCACCTTGAGGGACTATCAAGGAAAGAATATTCCAGTACTCGGAAAAGACAAGTTCCTCGTTAAATTCAAATCCTTTAAAGGCCATCTGCCTTTAGTGGTTGTTGACGGTGCCCTCCCTAGCCTGTTGGGGTTGGATTGGTTCCCCTATCTCGGTCTTAGCTTAACGGGAGTCCATGCTGTCTCAACTCCCGATATTGACTCCCTATTTGCAGACTACGCTGATGTGTTCAGCAACGAATTAGGCTGTTACAATGGCACACCCATTTCCTTTTCAGTGGACCCCCAAGCAGTTCCCGTCCGTTTAAAACCGCGTAGAGTACCATTTGCGCTATGCCCTAAACTGGACGCGGAACTGGACAAATTACTCAAACAGGGGGTGATTGAGCCCATGGATTTTGCTAAGTGGGAGATCCCAATTGTCACACCCCTTAAGAAGGATGGCAGTTTAAGAATTTGTTCTGATTATAAGACCACAATTAACCGCTACCTACAGATTAGCGCTTACCCAGTCCCGGTAATCCAGCACTTACTCCACACATTTGAGCCTGGCACCATTTTCGCCAAATTGGATATGTCACAGGCTTATCAGCAGTTTCCTGTTGACAGTCAAATGGCCGATTTATAAACTATTGTCACTCACAGAGGGGCATTTAGGTGCCGGCGTCTCCAATTTGGCGTTAGTGTTGCCCCAGGCATTTTTCAGTCATTAATGGAACGAATACTCCAAGGCCTCCCTGGCGTGGTTCCTTATTTTGATGACATATTGGTCTCAGCCAGGGACAGACCCCAACTTTTCCAAAGAGTCAGAGCGGTTTTAGACAAGTTCAGACAGCATGGCCTCAAGCTAAAAAGGGAGAAGTGTGCCATCGCCACTAAACAGGTGGACTTTCTTGGATATAGAATAGACGCCTCTGGCATCCACCCGGTGGAATCTAAAGTCAAAGCAATTCACGAGGCACCCACGCCTTCCACAAAGTCTGAATTACAGGCTTTCCTAGGCTTATTAAATTTCTACGCTTCGTTCCTACCCCACAAAGCGTCAGTAGCCGAACCGTTACACAGACTTCTAGACAAAAATGCACTGTGGCATTGGGGACCCAAAGAGGATTATGCTTTTAAAGCAGTCAAATCGCTGCTCACCTCAGATGCTGTCCTAATCCAATTCGACCAGCGCCTCCCTTTAGTCTTAGCAGCAGACGCATCCCCCTTCGGGATTGGGGCTGTCTTAAGCCACAGACTCCCCAATGGCTCCGAGGCACCAATCGCTTTCTTTTCCAGAACCTTTTCACCAACCGAGCGTAATTACAGCCAAATTGATAAAGAGGCCCTAGCCGCAGTTGCCGCGGTAAAAAAATTCCACGAATTTCTTTTTGGTCACAAATTCGAACTCATCACAGACCACAAGCCGCTTCTGGGGCTACTGTCGGGGGACAAACAAACACCCCAAGTCTTGTCACCCAGGATGACAAGGTGGACCTTGTTCCTGGTGGCCTACTCGTACAAACTCGTTCACCGCCCGGGAAAAAACCTAAGCCACGCCGACGCCCTCAGCCGCTGCCCGCTGCCAGCCCCTGTGGAGGACCCGGCTCCGGTCCATGCTATCTTCGATGTCAGCAAGCTCAACCTACCTGTCACCTCAGGCGACATCACCTTTCACTCCAAAAAAGACAAAACAATCGCCCAGGTTCTGGACTGGGTACGGAGGGGGTGGCCGGTCACTAATTTCACAACTGAATTCACACCATTTAAAACCCGCCAGCAAGAGCTTTCTAGTTTACAGGGCTGCCTGCTGTGGGGAACCAGAGTCGTCATTCCAAACTCCCCGCGCACACCTGTCCTGAAGGCGCTGCATGAGGGTCACCCAGGCATCATCCGGATGAAGGCGTTGGCTCGGAGTTACGTCTGGTGGCCAGGCATGGACGACGAGATCGCCAAATGGGTAAGCTCTTGCCGTCCCTGTCAGGAATCCAGGCCAGCACCGCCAATCACCACCCCAACCAAGTGGGAGAGTGCCAACGCACCGTGGTCACGGCTGCACATTGACTTGGCCGGGCCAATGCACGGCAAGACCTTCTTGGTGGTCGTGGACTCGTATTCCAAGTGGATCGACGTGGCCCTACTACCCACGACCACCACCCGGGCAGTTGCCCAAGCCCTGACCCGTTTATTTGTAACACACGGGCTGCCTGACACGCTAGTCTCGGACAATGGCCCCCAATTTACGTCTACAGAATTCAGCCGGTATGTCACCAACTTGGGCATCCGGCACATCTTAACAGCCCCCTTTCATCCTGCCAGCAACGGGTTGGCAGAGAGAGCCGTTAGGTCAACAAAGGAGGCGTTGGCCAGATTCAATCAAGAGGACTGGCACTCTAGGCTCTCCCGTTTTCTCTTGAGCCAACACACGACCCCTTGTACGGTTACAAACAAGTCTCCTGCCGAGCTCCTAATGGGCAGACGCCTGAGAACTGTGCTAGACAGGCTGCATCCACATTATTGCCCTGACACTCCTATCGGGTCTGACGGCAGGGTCAGAGATTTTGTGTTGCAGGACCCAGTGTTTGTCAGGAATTACGCCGGCGATCCGCTATGGGTACCCGGGAGAGTCGTGGCCATCACCGGTCCGAGATCGTACCAAGTTCAACTGGAGGACGGGCGAGTTTGGCGGAGACATCTGGATCAGATAAGGAAGCGCCAGAGTGGTCATGCCAATGCTGAACCATGGACTCCAGTAGATCTCCAGTCACCACACCAGAATCCGATCGAGGACCATCTGAGGGGCCAGTCACCACCGACCGAGCGAGGGGAACGGACGGTAGACCGGGACCGTCCGCCAGAGACATCTGCTTTGCCAACCAGCAATGCCACCGGGTTGTTGGACAATGACTATACTACAAACCAACCCGGTGGCAGAGACTATTCACAGACGCCTGAGCAGGTCCCAGAGCAACCCCGCTCTCCAGCACCCACCAATCCTGATTCTCTGAACTCTGTGCCACTCAGTGACTCACCAGAACTGCGCCGGTCCGGGCGCCCGCACAGACCGCCTGCATATTTAAAAGACTATTCATGTTCGCATCTGGGGGGAAGGGGTGTTATGTCCTTGGAACTGACCAAAGTTCCCAACCAAGTCCGTCTATACTATGGGGGCGTTTACAGCTCCCATTGGCTGGCTCCCTTCGACAGTCGGCTATAAAAGCCGGCTGCTAGGTCGAGCCAGCCGCTGTTCGCTGAACATGTCTGCTTGTTAGTATGCAGACGCGACAGCCCTTTATTCCATTGAATAAAGCCGTTCCTTGTTAATGCTCTGGTCTAGCCTCTCATTTCCTGATCTATAACAGAAACGTTGCCTAGATACTTCGAATCTTACGCGGGAGAAAACCCGAACAACCAAAGATCCACATACAAATACCGCGAGAACTTCAGAAAATATATATATATATATATATATATATATATATATATATATATATATATATATATATTATGTATATTTTCTTAAGTTTTATGGTATTACATATATGGTATTCAGCTTTGTTCGGTATTTTCCCACGTCATTATGTTGTGCTTTTAAAGTTGTAGCAACGTTTCAGCAGAATCTCATCTGCCATCATCAGGCTTCTGTATTGTGTTCGTCTGTGAGTCAGACAACTGTAAAAGTCTGACTCACAGACTAATACAATACAGAAGCCTGCTGATGGCAGATGGGATTCTGCAAACGTTGCTACAACTTTAAAAGCACAACTATAATGACGTGGGAAAATACCCAAACAAAGCTGAATACCATACATGTAAGTATCCATGAAAACTTAAGAAAACACACACACACACACACACACACACACACATTAATTTTAAGATATATGTATTAAAATGCATTGACTAGGAACACAGTATAGATGCAAAGAACCAAATAAATATTTGGTTTTTTTTTTAAGTTAACAAAGATCTCAAATTGGTGCAGAAATTGGACTGTATTTGCAAGACTAAAAATCTCTTATATTTGTTTCATTTCGGATTCCTAAAATACAAACAGAAAATAAGCAACTCTAAGGGACTTGGGATACTATACTGTCCTGAGTCAGACTCTGGTTTACAAATCCAGCATTGCCAGCTGTGAATTTCCAATTCTAAAGTTGGAATTCATTCAGCTTTATCTAAAAATGTCACAAGACTGAGAGATGTTTCTGTTAATGCGCTTTCCTCCAGTACTTGATATTCCAGAATATTTTCATCTGCCCTCATTGTTTCAGTTACAAGGATGCTTTTACATTTTTAATGGAGGACAGGTTAAGTGGTGGATTCCCTAGCTTAATTTGCTTTCCCACCAAATGTCATGAGCTGGTGGGAAAAGCTTCCCATCCATCTGTCTTCTTGTGGACTTGGGCTGAGAGAAGGTGACTTCTGAGCATGTCTGGCCATCAGCCAAACCTTGTTCTCATTCTGTGAAAGTGTTTTGTGCAGCTGCATTTTTTGTCTGTCCTTCAGCATGCATTGGGATTCAGTTTGGCACTCTTCATGTGTAATGCTATTGTGTGAGGGAGGGAGGAAAAGACAGATTTATCTCTTCTCTTCTTGCCCCAGGATATATCTGTGGATGTCCCATTTGCTTAAATTTTCCCCCTCCATTTTTAATTTTGGAAAAAGTTCTCATTGCTGTCTGCAACTGAAGAAAAAGAGGAGGAAGATAATAGAGAATGGCTAATGCCACAAGGCAATCCCAAGATAACAGAAAGGAGAACAAGCAAGTCATTTAGGGAGTAAGGTTGTCTGAGTACCATCTTTTTTTCTTTCCAATCCTAAATAGTTCTGCTCAATTTATGTGATTAAATTTCTCTGCTTTGTGAATACACATGCATACACATACACATACAAAGACTGGCACAAACAACCACTAGTTCTGGTGTGGTTTTTTTTTTGTAAAGACAAATCTATAAGAGACAGGAAGATCAACCCAGAATCAATAATGTTCTGTGCTTGCTCTATTGTATCACTAAACTATAGCTCCCTTTAACTCCATTTACTCCATCTACAGCTCCATTAGCCTCCATTTTATCACATTGCACCATTTGTCCATCTAATCTACCCATCTTTAGATTTTGTAGATATGCCAAGTTTTAGCTGTATTTTACAATCAATTTATCTGGAATGGGGTCCCTCTATAAAGCATAAACTCTGTTGTTAATGTCTCTTGAACTTTCTGCATATGTTTCCTATGGGCAGAATGACATCTGCACACTCAAACTTTCTGTAGGGTATGTATTATGGCACTAGTAGTTCTAAGCCAATGACGGTAAACAGTTCAAACAATTTGTACAATTTTAGCTGGCACATTGATAAAGTCACTGAAACCAATTCAGGGAATGGAAAATGCCTCAGGATATAGACCATCACACAGACTGCTTAAATCCCAGTTAACTCACTGGGATGTAACAACTTAAGCATACATTAGATTTAAGCCTAGCAATATCCTTGATCTTTTTGAACTTCACATAGAATCAGATATATAGTGCCAGCAACAAGCTGTACATGATGGCTTTGTGATATTCAGTCCATTTAGATGAGCTATTCATAGAAATCAAGATAATTTAATGCATATTTTCAAATGATGCACAGTTGTTTGCTCTGTGTTTTCTTCTCACATCATTAACTGAGAGAATGAGAACATCAAATGTTGTTCTCCTCCAGTCCTTTTGAGTTTATGATACATTTCCAAATAGAAATCTACTTTTGATTGAATGGCACATCTAAATACACTAGGAGCAATTATTCCATTCGTACTCTAATTGGTTTCTAAATCTGATGTCTTTTGAAGAGTACAATTTGATTGAGATAAACATGTACTGCAAACTTTCTCAACCAAGGGCCCTCCTGGTCAGATTCCAACTGCATTTTCACCGCAGATGATGCAGTTTCCACAGATCTGGTGAGCATCAAATTGAGCAAGAAAAACAAGGCTTACTTTGAAATATTAAAGATTTATAGTTTTTACTCTTGGACACTCATTTTTATTGTTATTACACACAGCAATGTGAAATCACAGCTGTCATTGTTTAGCTGGTGTTGGCTTTAATATGCATTGGCTTCTTCCTAAAAACTAAGAAGTTGTAATGTATTGGCATAATATATGTGTCGATCAAACCAGTATGGCCTTTTGTGATTGACCAATGGACATTATGTCAATGTACTTTTTCTAAGTGCTGTATAAGATTTTTTTGGTATGGCATATAGTGTGCCAGTTACCACTGGGACCACCACAGCCGGTTTATGCCATAATCTTACAATTTTGATTTTCAAATACTGATATTTTGTGATCTTCTCCAGTTCTTTATCTTCATTTTATCTTTCACTTTGCCTCTGTTACTATTATTTTTATTTTGTGGCCACCCTCAGCCTAAGAAACTAAAATCTGGGAAGTTTCCTCCCCCCTCCACATTATTCCTCAAGTATATATAAGATGTGGATATACCATATCCATATTGAGAAATTAACAGAAACACCTACTGTTCCAAATGTTCAGAAGCAGCTCAAAATTCTAAGAAAATAATATAAGGTCAAATTTCTGTGCACAGGTATAAAATACAGAATATACATATTGGAATAGTGGAGAAGAAGAGAGATGAATAGACAGGGCAACCTCCATTATTAGACATAATGAAGCAGTGATTTCAAGCAATAGGTACTGGAAAGCAAAAACAAGATATTAAAAGAAATACTATATTTCTGGTACAGAGGAGAATATTGCACCACTGGACCACTCCAATCACATGGTAGAAGAACATGCCAACTTGTTACTTGATCAGACAACAAAGTGTTTCAAATGGGCTAGATGGATGTTGGATATTCTTTCCTAGTCAATGTGCTATTTCCGTCTCTTTTGTAGATGTTACACAGCAACAATGCATCACATGATAATAACACTATGATAATAAACAAGTCTCTTGATATGACACTGTTGGAAGAGGCTTCCAAATAGTCAGAAGAGGGTGCTGCTGTTTGCAAAGCATCTTCATAGTAATGCTTTGCTCAAAGCATCATTGAAGCAAGAATTCTCATACAGATTTGCACAGCGGTAAAGTTCACTATAACATCAAACCCACTGACTTTAATCTAACCAACTCCCAGGTATATAAGTATGAGATGAATTTCAAATGATCAAACTCACTAGGTTACCATTTTTCCCATTTCTCTTCTAATTTCATTTCACAATTCTACCCATGGCTGAGTAGTAGATGGAGCCTAGACATGTCTACATTCATTCTGTCTCCAAAATTGCATGCAACAGCAACATCTACAGCTCCATATTTCAGATAGATGGTCCAGAACTATTTTTATCTTCAGAAATAATCTGATTTATATTTATTGCTACATGAGCTCTTGAGATCTAAAGTCTCACAGTGGAAATATTGTCCCCTGCAACATGTGTGCATATGGGAAAAAATCAGCTAGGAAGCAGAAAAAAATTATATTGATTTCTATGTACCCATGGGTTGGAATTTGAGGGCTGGATCATACCAGATACCACCAGATTCTTTTATATCTTTTGTAGGGTTCATTTTTCATTCCAATTTACTGCTAAGGGCTTACTTTGGCAATATCAAAAAGAATCACTTCCACAAACAAGGTGCTCTCACAGAAAAGGAAGCATCTAATCTATTTGTTTATACCATCACAAAAATAATGCTAAGTGACACAACAGGGGAGAGAAAGAAATAACTATTTATATTTTATATTGAGGAGGTAAATAGCAGAAGAAACAAACCAGAAAAGGTAACAACACTCCTACACATCCTGCTGTCTTTTGTATGTGGAATAGTATAATGAAAGAGCAAATATTATAGCCTCTTCTTCTCTGTAAAATAATATGTGGGATGTCGCAACCAAATAATGATGAAGAACCGATTAGCGCTCAGGTTTTTCAAAATGCCCTAGTGCAAGAGAAGAAAGCTAAAGGAAGTAAATTGAATAGCAGGTGGCAAGTACAAATTTAAATCATACACATTTCATTTGGAAGTTTAAGTCTGAATTGCAACTTTAATACCACAGAGTCTGAGGAAGAAGCAAGGATTCTGGGCCCTAAAATTTAGACAGTCAGAATTGGTTATTGCATTATTGTCCATCAATGGGATATAACTAGCAAATGTGTAGGTTGTAAAGAAATTAAGCCAGTTAATTTACAATTATGAGAAAGACAATAGTAAATTCACATCTTGGTCCGAAAATAACCCCCAAGAACATTTATTTCTGCAATATGGGCTATGCTGATCTTATAGGAAAAAGGAAAGAGGAAACTGAAAGAAGAAAAAGAAATTTATATTAACCACATATTACTAGCCCATAGTGCACTTAGTCAACTATTATTGATAGCAGCATTCCTGAACATGGTGCCTCTTGAATACATGGAATCAGAATTCTTAGTCTGCACAATCATGGGCCCCAAATACTGGGAAAATATCATACTGGGGAAAGCTCTTCTGTACTAACCTTCAATTTTTCAAGCTGAATTATTTCCTAGGTGTGTTTGCAAATGTTGTGAAAAGAATTTGAAAAGTGAAAGATAGTTTTTTTAATGATCTAATGCTAATTTTCATAACCTAGACTATTATCCATTGTTCAGGGATTCCCTTAGCCTTTAGAATATACTTCTCACCCATGGGTCATATGTTCCTTTGATAATTTTATAAACTCCTAAAGACAAAATGGTTATATGATGGCATTCCCAGGAAGAGATGGTGCTTTACATCTGGGAAGGTAAAAGAAAAGCAATAAGGGAAATTGAGTCATTAAATCTTAATAGAAGTTCAATCTACTTTAGTGCTAACTGTGTCTGATCCTTGGTGACTTTCTAGGCAAGTACTCTCCATGCTACCCTTTAAAGCACAGCTTCTTTCAGTTATTGAATGTTCATCTTTGCATCAGTTTGATGGTATCATGCCAGTGAATTCTTTGCTTTACCCCTTCTTCTTGATCCACTAATCATTTTTAGCATCATTGACATGGCCGAAGTAAATCAGACATAATCTTGTGATTTTGTTGTCTTCTAGTGATGTTTCTGGTTTTATATTAATTCAGCACCTCTCTGTTGGTTGTTCTGGCTGTCCATGGTATATGCAATAATTTAGACCAGTGTCACAATTCAAAGGCATTAAAATTCTTTTTGATCAGCCATTCTTAGTGTCCAACTTCACACCCACTAATCAAGGAGTGAAGCAACCTGGAATTTCCTAACAGTGAACACAATTAACTAGTGGAACAGTTTGCCTTCAAAAGTTGTAGGTGCTTCATCACTGGAGGTTTTTTTTTTTTTAAAGTCTGCACAGCCACCTGCCTGAAATAGTATAATAGTATAGGGTGTCCTGCTTGAGTAGAGGACTGGACTAGAAGACCTCCAAGATCCTTCCCAGCTCTACTCTGATTCTAATCCCATATCTCTAATGCACAATTATTTGAGTTGTTCATCCAGAATCAGGTCCTGAAGAGATATATTCTTGTTATTAACTAGTGTGGCATGACTGTTCTGCCTTTAACACAATTCTCTTCCATTTGGTTAACAGATTGAAAACATACCAATCCAATAACTTGGCAGTTCCTATTAAACATGTATAAATTCTGTAAGAGTAAAGTACATAATTTTCTGGTGCCTTTTTGTTGCTTTTTGTTTTTTCTGTGCTTTATATTACCGCTATTATTTTTAAAAAAATGTTTGCAGGTTCCTGACCTTTGGTTGTAATAACAGAGACATCACCACTACAATTTTTGTTCATTTTCCTTACTTTTAGCTAGAAGAATGAAAGCTCTATTTATGTCCCTTATAAGCAGAGTTTTAATTTTGCAATGGCTATATCTCAAAGGATTTTGTTACTTCATAACAAAGGCTGTGGAATTTGCTCCCTTATTTGTTTTTTTTGTTTTTTTAGAAGAGTCAACTTATTTGCCTACTTGTTTGCCTCAATAACACATCTTGGAGACAAGGGCAGCACAAAGACATCTACAGGTCTTCAGTTCTGGCTAAAATTATCTTTCAGCTTGACATGCTCAAGATCATGGCGCTAATGACATTTATCCTTGTCACTTTTACAGACAGGCAATTATCTGTGCAGAAAGCAAAGCAGGGGATCAAGACAAGGTCTATTTGGTCATAACTTTGTCTTTTGAAGTGCATGTTCTTAGTTTCATTTGGCTGCCCAATAGTCATTTCCAGTTACATGTTCAAAAGCACCAGTACTATAGACTGATTATCCAAAGGAATCTCTGCCTTGAAGCAGATTCTAAATGATAATCCATATCATTATAGTCAAAATTCCAAAAAGGCATGCTATTTAGAAATCAGCTCTTTCCTAAATTTATCTTTCTCTCCTGCATCCCCATGATAGTTCCTAAAGCAGGCAACTTCATGTTGCTCCATCAGAGAGACAATACTATATACAACTATCATACAAATTTAAATCAATCTGCAGAATCATCTTCCCTCATTAGTAGAACCCCACATCTCAAAGCATCATAAACGTGTTTTTAAAAGTATGACATATTCTTAACTTATTATGTTTTCCCTACACAGAACTGCTTGAGTCAAGAAAATAATTGTTTTGTTTAAAATTTTAGGAAAATAACTCCACAATCTTGCTCTCTCCATATTTTTCCATAGGTTTTTTTTTTTTTAACTCTGACTAATACTGAAACTTTTTTTTTTCAATCAGAGAACAAGATCTCCACAGACATTTAATAAGCAGCCCATATTGTCTGTAGCTAATTGTTTTACTACAATTAGTTCCAAAATGTGTTACTTTTTCAAAGTTCCAGTTTCACTTTGGATAGTCATCTTGATGTGCACTTTGCAATCTTCCTGACCCCACCTTAGTTCTTCACTTTCTGCAACCTTATTTTCCCATGAAGGCCTACAACTGAGAGATAAATTAATGCAATTAACCTGCTGATGCATAGGATTATATCTCTTCAGGAAATTGTGTTTCTTCTTCTTAACTGTTTAAAGATCACATCCAGGAAACTCCAGCTGCTCTTTTCTTACCACTTATTTGCAAGAATCTTTATGAAAAACAAATTTGAATTGTTTTCAGTGACAACTACACCACACCACACACACACACACACACACACACACAAAATATACTTAAGAAAGAGCTTTAAATATGCAAATAATTCATTTCTTGCTTATTGTATTATGCTTATCTATAATTAAATATGTAATGTTTATTGTGTGCCACCCAGAGTCACTTGTATGGGTGGTTATACTATGTGATAAACAAGCAAACAAATAGAATCTGTACCACTTTTAATAATTCTTTAATAGAAATCTATTTTTGGATTTCATTTTTGTAATGAAACAATATTAATTATTATTTCCTGGGTATAGCATACTGTTTTATGGAGATTGAGTGAAAAGTAGTGCCTCTACTACCATATCTCTACAGCTTTAGTTTAAGTAGGGATATTTTAATAAATGAAACAGGAAAGTTTCTTCCCTTTGCTTCCTTCATCTACTTAATTGATGTTTCAAAACAGTGGCACAATTCTAAAGAAGATCTGTATGAATAACACCATTTGATCTAAAAAACCACAGTAGCAGTGAGTATTCCTGATTGAGCTGTTTAGTGATATTCTATAGACTATTATTTTGTTTCTGCATCATAATGATGAGCCATGTTTCCACAGCTGTCCTGATACTATAAATAAATTTCCTCATTTCCTTTTAAAAATTCTCAAAGAGTGAGAACAATTGCAGGCAACTTTGAACTCTTGGAGCTTCCATTTGTTATATCAGCATGTGTTATATTAGCATATATCAGCTATTTTGTACATACTTTCCAATATGGAACATTGATAATGTGACTCACATATTTCTGTGAAACCTTGAAGCAACTTCCCTCTCTTTGAGTGATCTGCCAATTGAGATAATCAGTTCATCAACCTTTCAGTGTGAAAATTGTTGATCACTATTGCAGGTTGTCTACTTTATTCTTGATTACATAAAATACTTTGTCAGATTCAAAAGCTTTATTTTTTTGTTCAGTAGACAATGCTCTCATCATTATAAACATTCATGAATGTGGTGGTGAATTTCATTTGGAGGGACTCCTTCAGCAATCACAAATTCAATTATGGTGCATTGCTTAAAGCATACTGACAGACTTGCATTTTACAAACAATAGCAACAAATGTTTTTATAACAAGTTCCACCAAATGAAGTGAAACAACAGATGTCAAAGAACAAATCAGAGTTTCATCAGAATGATACTCTGTTGATGATATTAAACATTGGAAACATTACTTTTCATTCAACCCTTGTACATGTATCTGTTCAGATGTAACCCCTTCTCGGGGCTTATTCTTAACAGTGATAACAGTAAGTATAGAATATACAAATATAAACTCTTCTAGACTAAAAAACCCTCAGTACGTTGTTTAACATGCATTACGATTAACTTTAATCATTAAACAGAAAAGGAAAAAGAAATAATTCCTATCATGATTTTTTTCAAGTTTGTTGTGAGCTTGAAATATATTCATCTATTCAGCCAGCCAGCCAGCCAGCCAGCTAGCTAACTATTTGTCTTAAATGTAAAATAAAACAATACAAATTTATCATAACAATACAAATTTATAATAATTATAAATTAAACAAAGGAGAGTTTTCTCCACCTTATATACAATTATTTATATAAGCTGGTTTTCTCCACCTTATATAAAATTCTCATCAGTCAGTCCCTATTATTGAGTTTGTAAAAAAAAAAAAAAAGTATAGTAGTAGCATGTTTTTAGTGGCACTAAACTGCATATCACTTGCAATTATAAATGTACAGAAAAATTAAGGTACAGTACAATATAGTAATGTACTGAAACTTTCTTTAAATGAGAAATGTAATAGACTGCACCTATAACATTAATTTTGATAATGAATCAGCCAAGGAAAGGACTTTTGTCTATTAATTTGTCTATTAATTTATATTAATTAATTAATTAATTAATTTTTAACAATTAGTCAATCTGACTAATTGTTAAAATGTATGAGAAACATTTCATCTTGTTTCACGATTCTGCTATGTTAATATTAGCATTAAGAGGTTAGGAACAACCCAGCAAGAGCTCCAGCTTTGTTGCTCTTGATTTTTTTGAACGTCAAATTATTGAAAAATTGGGGCTAGACACTGTAGTACAAAACTACATTATTTGAGGCATTGTAATTTGTTCTTTACTATATACAATTAGGAGATTCTGATCCATAAGAATTGTGATGGCCAAACAACAACAGAAAAAATTCATTGTTAAATTTCATCGACAGAAATATTTAATGTTCTTCTCCATCAGGAAGAAGATATCTTTTTATAGAATCTGTAGCTCTGTGCAGAGTTTTTGTGATATTTTGCTTTCATTTATTTGTTTTTGGTAATAATATGAGGTAAAACAATAGAAACAGGTACACATTGAGTTATGATCCATGCTCTAAAATAACTTCTTAAGGGTATTCTTTAGTTGTTGCACTGAGAAATCTATAACTTGTTTCATAGCTGTTAAAGTTGTTTTCAGTTCTGTTGCAACAAGGTTCAATTCATAAGCAAATTTCATTCCACAAATAGATATAAGTTGATCACCCTAAAAGTGCCAACATGTTCTGCTGTCTGGAGCATTTATAAATGGTAAAACCAATCCCTAAATAAAATAAAAGTAGCATGGTCCAGTGGTAATAGATTCAATCTATGGCATGGATTCTACTTTCCTAGATTAAGTTCCATCGCATTTCCTAAGATATACAACTATATTTTCTGCTTGTTATTTTATCTAAATCAATCAGTCTAAAATAATATCAACAAGATCCAATACTAAAATCTTGAAGAGTTCATTAAGCTCAATAGAGTTAAGTTTTGAACATTTCTTTTAATTGAACAATTTTGGGGGTTATATATTTGGTTGTGTTTTTTTTTTCAAGCTATAGATGCCTTGATTTAAACAGATATGTGAACACTTCCATGGTTTCATAGATTATTAAACCAAGAAAACATTGCCTAAGAGAATTGTAACCAGTTCATAGTTGGGTACAAATGGTCTTCATTGTATTAAAAAATAAATTTAAGGATTTTCTGAATTTTGTCAAAGTAAATAAAATGAGGAAAAAGAATGAGGGGGGGGGATGACTCAATGTCATCTGAAGAAAATTCTGCAAAATAGTCTTACTCTGGGATCATGAAAATATGCAGAAATGTTCTCAAAAATATATTCTGGGAAACTTTGATTAGCTTTAAAAATCATGATTACCCTATACAATCATTACTAGCCTTGAAAGTGTTCTCAAGTATCAGTCTAGAATTCCCTTTTCAATTCTGAAAGACTGTTGATGAATCTGATGCAAATGAAAAAAGGTGAAGGATATTTCAGTAGTTAAAGGAATCATAAAAAGTTCTGTATTTGTTCCTTTGAAAAACTGAAACCAAAGATCTTATCAGTCAAACAGCAATGATGTTTCAAATTAAATTGGAACATATCTTGTAAAATAAGCTGGAAAAAATAGAAAAAAAGATTGTAATAATGGTTTTGATTTCAAAACCACCAAATTCATTATGTTGACTGAGTTTAAGAAAATAAATATCAAATGATTTGATATAATTTGGTATAGTAATGATATGATCATATTTCTGGAGGGGGAAGATGGGAGTTTTCAGCAGGCTGCACTGAAAGCCTGTTGGGTGATTGTCAAAAGGACTATAAAAAGAGAGGCTGTGGGATGTATAGAGTTTACAGGTATCTTTAAAACAGGTAGCTACGTGATACAGCAACCGTGCAGAACTTATGTTTGAATCTGGCAAAGCCTGGAAGGATGACAACTTGAGGTGGTATTCAGCAGGCTCTGACCAGTTCTAGCAGAAATTTTGAGTTCAGAAAACCGGCAAAATACCACTTCTGATTGGCCCTGCCCCCATCTATTCTCTGCCTCCCAAGTCCCAGCTGATAGGCTGGGTCTTCTTTTGTTGCCCTGCACAGGAGAACGGAGCTGAAAAGCAGGGTAGTGGGGTGGGGAGAGAATGGAGATTTTGTAGTATCCTTCCCCTGGAGTGGAGTGAGAATGGAGATTTCACAGTATCCTTCCCTGCCACACCCACCAAGCCACGCCCATTAATTGGATCTGTTATCTTGGTAAAAGGAAAGTAGCTTTTCATTTTATAGTTTATTTACACTATGCATAATTTTGTAAAGCTCGATCACATCCTTTCTCCTTTGCCTCCTTTCTAGATTAAAAAAAAAATCACAACCTGTCTTCAAGAGAAGCTGATACATTTCCTTGTCAACTAAATTGCCCTTAGCATTGGGTCAGAATAAACCTTATTGTATAAGTTCATATTGAAAAATATTATCTTTCTTACTAATGTTATTCTCTTTTCTGTCCATATCATATTTAAATCATTTTAAAAAGCTCCCAATAAAGTTCTGCCATTTTGATTTCTTACTAACATGGAAATATTACTTACATTACAATGATTGTACAAGATTCCCAGGTTGTCATTAGTGGTGGGAATCAATTTTTTTAGTACCGCTTCTGTGGGTGTGGCTTGGATGTGGTGTGGCTTGGTGGGTGTGGCTTGGTGGGCATGGCAGGGGAAGGATACTGTAAAATCTTCACTCCCACCACACTCCACAAGAAGAATACTGCAAAATCTCCATTCCATCCAAACTCCTGGGGGAAGGTTACTACAAAATCCCCATTCCCTCCCCAACTCCACTAACCTGCTTTCCTGCTCCATTCTCCTGTGCAGGGCAATAAAAGAAGACCCAATCGATCAGCTGGGACTTGGGAGGCAGAGAATAGATGGGGGCGGGGCCAGTCAGAGGTAGTATTTGCTGGTTCTCCGAACTACTCAAAATTTCCACTACCGGTTCTCCAGAACTGGTCAGAACCTGCTGAATGCCACCTCTGGTTTGAACCAATTCATGGAAGTCATAGGGATCATGGAAAAGGAAGAACAGAAAAACTCAATGAGCCAATTTTGCTTTCTTAGCAAGCCTACTTTACTTTTAAGTTTCTTAAACTATCTCATACTTGGAAACAATGGCAGAGAGAAAATAAAGAGAAATTTGTGAGGTCAGGGACAAAGATTTCTGGTCACAAAACAAGAGCAGTGGCATGAATTTTAAAAGCCATGGCTTGTAACTCCACACAGCACACAGCAGGGAAGTTCATGGATAGAGAATCCTAGATAAAAGCCGCTTCAAAGGTTATAGTTGTGATCCAGTTAACAGCTAGATGAGAGGAAACATGCAATTGACCTTGTCTTTGGAAAACCTCAGACTTAAAAATATTGCTCAGTATGATAAGGTTACTAGCACTGTGCTCACATTACAGAGTGAGACTCCTCACGATGCTTCTTTAAATGAATTTAAACACACATACTTCTACGATTGTTGCCACTTCTTTTCTAATTAAAATCCATTATGAAGGAATATTAATGCTGACCATATTTACATTCATTAGGTTAATGATGTGCATGTCTTCAGGGGGGCATAATGATCATAATGGGGCAAAAATAGTACATGCCACTTCCTAACCTGCAGTGAAAATAGTAAGTCGATCACAATAACCACAAGTTTTCTTCCTAAATATCTTTATAGCTTCTGAGAATAATTAGGGGAGTACACAAACCCTTTATAGAGGACCACATAAACTGAGGACATTCTGCAAATTAAGTAAGAAAATAAGGAATATAGGAATTCAGACAGAAAGTATTTCAGAGAAAAAGTGATCTGAGGGAGCTCAGTGGAATCAGATTATGTCCGTTTCCTCCATGCTAAGAAGGTATTAAAATTAAGTGAGAAAGGATTTAATGGTTGAAATGTGTTTTGTCTTTTTCTTTCTTATTATCCATCTACCTACCTAGTACCTACCCAACTAATTTTCTACAGGTAGTCTTTGTTTAATGTATATTTGTTCAGCAATAGTTCAAGTTATGATAGTACTATATGAGGGATACTTACGATGGCTCCTCATACTTGTGATCATCACAGTGTTCCTATGGTCACATGATGGTGATTTGGGCACTTAGCAACTGGCTCACAATTACAATGTTGCAGTATCCCGTGGTTCGCTGCTGGCATCTGACAAGCAAGATCAACAGGGAAGCTGGCAGGAAATTGAAAATGGCGATCATGTGATCATAGGATGCTGCAAGTACACAGGATTCATCTAACAACAACTCAGACTTCCAGAATTGCCATTGAAAATTAGCATGATCACATAACATCATGCGTTATCACCATAGTGCTTAGCTAAGAAGTTGATAGTGGACTTATTTTTGAGCCCAATCTTCCATTTGGTAGTGCACTATTTGGCTTTCTTTTTTGTTTTGGGGGTTTGTTTGTTTTTTGTCATTTTTCATCCCAGGTATTCAGTAAAAAACACAGTTATGCTGTACATTTGTTGATTTGTTTCTTGCAGTGAGCCAGTGCTTATATTTGATATTACAGTACTGGCATATTTTAATACTTGTGCCAGCTGTTTCTTTGGAACAAGCTTCAATACAGGCAACCTTATTCTGTTACTTTTGTTCTGTTCTGAGTGTGTAATTCCTCTTCATTTTTATTTAGAAAGTTTTTTTTTCTGGGAAGAAGAGAAGCTGGCTGGTTTAGGAATAAAAACAATTCAATAGCTACACTGGCTTCTTCTACTACCAATTGCCTCTTGGTTTGCCTCTAAATTCTGAGCTACTTCTGGCAAGGTTTTTATTTGTTAGCTCTGCATAGATCATTGCAGTTCTTCCAATTCTATTTCTTTAAATTATTCAGCAATAATCAACATTATTTCCTATGTGTGCTCATTTCATCATTCTTGATGGGACTGGTACTAAATACAGGGAATGTAACCAGTTTGAATATATGCATGCTTCATACCCAATGAAATCATGTTAGTGATTTCAACCCAAATTAGGACAGTAATGGAAAAACCACATCCATGAGAATGTATCTATCTATCTATCTATCTATCTATCTATCTATCTATCTATCTATCTATCTATCTACCTATTTATCTAAAGTAGTAAGAAAATTGAAAATGACCCTTTTTAAAATTTTCTTTTGGGTGTAACATATATGACTTTCCCAAAAGTGTTAAGTGAGGTTGTAAGCCCTCACTTTTTCAAACTTATTTTCTACAGTAAGGATAAGTATCTGTAAGCATTTCCAGTTGATTTACTGGACTATTTTTCATACCTGTCAGCTTCATGTGAGTAAAGCTATCAGCCCTCCTGATACTTAACCCTTTATTTGGAAATTCTTTTTTTTTTTTTTGCCTTTGCAAATTTATATTTTGGTCATCCCTTTGATAGCCTTGAAAGGTATCTGATCTATATTAAAATAGCTTTTTTCTAGTCTGGTAGATGCCTGAAGATTTTACGTTGCAACTGTAAATAAATAAGTCTTATGTTATATTCTCTCTACCCCCAGGCATTGCCAAGTAAGCTCTCTTTGGCCTGTTCAAAAGATTTATCTTCCTTCATGATTTAACACTGTTATTTGGGTGTTCGTGCTTAGTGTCACTGGAAACAGCCAGTAAACAATTCCCAGTGTGCTTGATATATCTAAAGACATCTACAAATGCTGCCTACTCATCACACATTATCTATTCAGGTATATCAATTATATATTAGTTTCCTGATCATTATAATTAAATATCTTACAACTATATCGTAGATTTTCAAGTTTTTGTGCTTCAGTAGTTGATCGTAGCTACTCAGGTATATAAATAGTAAGGGTCAACCTACTCTTGTATAATGAGCTACAGCAAAGTAAACCAAAAAGCAAGACCTAGAGGAGCAAATTGCAGTGCTGAGTCATTTAAAAAATGTTTTAGTGATTTATAGAACCATTTCCGACCAAAACAAAAAATCCAAAATTCCTCACTAGTCAGAACTTTATAAGAAAAGAGACAACTTTTATTTCCTCTAGTGACTGCATTATTACTCTGTAGTCCTTCTCTTCCCTAAACTTAACTGTGACTTCTGCTAACCTAAGATTTAAAAGGCATGTATTAAAAAATGAAGCAAACAGAAATACAGTTGCAGTATAATAGAAATTCAGAGAGGAAGTGAATTGACACTTTACCTTCTCAACAACAAGCAGTGCAAAATATATTTGAAAACAATAAAAATGGGATATTTACCTTTTATCTATCATTGATTAATCAGGTAAGAGGGAGGGAGGGAGAGAGGGAAAGAAGGAAGGAAGGGAGGGACGGAGGGAGGAAGGAAAAACAGTCAGACTGTATTCCATTAGCAAGTTGCAAATATGCTTTTTAAAGAAAACAAAGGTTGACTTCTTCCATATCCTAATGTGTGTACTCACACATTAGAACACAGGTAAGCAAAAGTCAGCCTGTTTTCATCTTATTTAAAAAGGCATTCATGCACACTTCTAAGCCATACATTCCAGGACTTCTTATTTACCTTCATCTCTCTTGCAAACAATGAAATGTGACAAAATGAGGAACTTCTAGCCATGTCACTTCTAGACTCTCTTTAAAAAGGTAAAAAAAAAAGAGTGTAAGACTTTTTCACATCTTTAAATTTAAAAGCATTAACTTCCCATGAAAGAGGGCACACAAACACACACACAAAACTTTTTATGGAAAATAACTACTGTTGCAGATGTCAGCTTCCTAATTTGACCTAATATTAATATGCTTTAAAATGATTTGTTAAACCAACAGGTTATAAATGAGTTCACTGAATAGAGTTCCAACACATTATTCCACTTATTAATCATCTATCTCTTCCTTTCTCCAAGACATCGAGGAGCTCAGCTTATGAAAAACTTACCATACCATTTATCTTAGCAAGTAAATTATTCCCAGAACATGGTACCCAAAGGAATCTGGCAGTAGAACTGTCAGTCATTTTCATGACAGTGAACTTACAGCACACTTGTCAAAGTTAATTATAGACATGACTGTACCTTGTATTTCATCCTAATCATCTCACCGTCAAAGGAAATATTCCCAGCTTCACAAAGTTCAACAAAATAGGGACAGTTCCAAAGAGCCATGTTCCAATGTTTGCTATGATTCTAATATCGGCATGGATCATGTTTAAACATCACTTTTTGGAAATTCACCTTGGTTCATTATAAGTAGCACTTGGGAATTTTTTAAGATTAAATTTATGGTTATTCTGTACAAGATCAAATTTTTGAAAAGTAGGCATGTGCAGAGCAGCTTGGATTTTCCTCATCACAGAGCTGTGTGTCTTTTTGTCTTTTTTTTTTAGTAAAAGTGATGATGTAATTTGCTTTGAATTGCTCAGGTGCTTTACCTGCCTCAGTGTATATTTGCAACACTAGAATATTTGGATAAAGCTAAGTAAGAGTGGAGAGAGAGAGAGAGAGAGAGAGAGAGAGATTGAGAGAGAGAGATTTCTACTTTTATAACATTGGAAATATACCAAACTAATTATCGTGACAAAGTGGATCTTTGAATACATCTTCTCTAGTAGCCTTCATCCAGGTATAAGGAAGAACTAACACCAGACAAACAATCAAGCAGAAAACAATATAATATTCAAGGAACAATGAAGGAGAAAAGGCGCACCCCTATCAATACAGGGAAGGCAAACTACTATATAAAAACAGGGTGCAAACCTTATTCTCACTAGCACCAATTGTCAAGATTGAACTACTTTGCTTCTTTTAAAATCTATTATTATTCAACTTGCCAATAAACTGATGAGAGGAAAGGGTGGAATGGAATGTTGAGAAGCTGTGCACTGATCGTGAGAGCTTGGAAACAATCAAGGTCACCAATGCAGATGCTTGAGAAAGAGATGGACTGTTCCCATATCAAAATGATGTTTTATAATGGGACAATGTGGGATAGGGAGAAAGGAAGGTTATTTTTGCACTTTATTTTTGAAGTTGTGCTTTACATTTTCAGTTCAGCTTAAACCTTTCTGGGAAATCCAAATGAGGATGTAGAAGTTAAGAACTGGGTCATGATAATAGTTTATATTGGCGTGATGAAAGCATGGTTATGTGCTTTTCCCTTGTTGTTTCCATTTTATCCCATTGTGTTTAGCTGGAAGAAACATGAGTTTGTGGCCATCCGGAATTATGGCATTTTAACAAGAAGAAAAGAATCTAACATATTGGGGTTGAGACAGGTAATCAAGCATTACTGTCATTCAAATGGAAAACAGAAAGCCTTATGAAGTGGAATAACCTCATATATCATCAAAACCATGAACTGAGTTGCTTGTTCAAGCATTACAATAAATACAGGGATAAGTAGACAAATAAATACAATGACACAGAACTGAAAATTAAGCAATAAGAAAAGAAAAGTAATTTTTCATCCAAAGGAAATGGGCACCCTGACATTACTATGATGACATTTGCAGAAAGCTAAATGAGGAATCAAGTTGATCCTTATAATCTGTTATATCAGCAGTATCATATTACATATAGTACATAACAAGTATTTATATAGTTACTATACTATTTAATTGGGAATGGAAAGATTTTTAATATATATATAATAATAATATTTACAGATCATGTGACTGCTGTACAGAATGTTGCACACTCAAAGACTTTGCTTTATCAGCCACATATATTTACATTTTCACCTCCATCTCCAAATAAACTTGGCAATATCTTTCATGAGTTGTAATGTAATTTCATTGGACATATTCCATACTTACTCTCTTGTTTTTCTTCTGACTATGGGAACTAACTATGTGTCTTAATATATGAAAAAATAAATCTAGTTTACAAGGCCATCTAGAAGAATTTATTACTGACCAGGTTTTATAAATCTAGAAGGCAAAACAGAAAACAAAAACAAATGTGTTCAGTGACTTTTTTAAAAAAATAAAAACAATCCAACACTTATTCATGCCTTTCATACCTGAGCCCAATAGTTTGGGGCTTCATTAAATTTAAATAAAGAAAGGGTTTGATTTAACTTTGCCTTGAGCTGAATTAAACAACCGAGCTGAATTCTGGTTTTCCAAAATTGAAACTTCACATTAAAATAATTGTGTGTGCCCAGAAGAATAGCCTTTTACATGTTCATTAAAAGATAATTTCCCATTAAACTAATTAACAAATTCTTTGCTGTTTTGTGTACACAAATATAAAAGGATTTTCTTGCTTAAAAAGATTACCAAATGTACTAAAGATTACCAATAGTTTAATTATGTAACATCTTATTTTATGGTTGTGTTGTCTATCCCATCTCTTTTCAATTCTGTCAGAAAATTATGGACTTGAAAATGGTTTGATTTTGAATAAATTATGTCTTAGTTTAAAAGTTCAGAAACTTCCTAATGTTTAATAAACTACTACTACTACTACTACTACTACTACTACTACTACTACTGTTGTTGTTGTTGTTGTTGTTGTTGTTGTTGTTGTTGTTGTTGTTATACACAAAAATGACAGTATACACAGCAAATGAGATAACCATGCTGGATTTCGTATCACAAATCACTAGTCGAACACTTCCCAAGTGTTTAGGACTGTGTGCTGTATCAGCAGATTTTGTGAGCAGATCCCAGTAAGGTGGCCTTCTGAAGCTGACCAATGGTGATCTTGTCAGCACCAATTGTTTTTAAGTGCTTGCCTAGGTCTTTAGGCACAGCACCCAGTGTGCCGATTACCACTGGAACCACCTGCACTGGTTTATGCCAGAGTCTCTGCAGTTCGATTCTCAAGTCCTGATATCTGGTGACTTTTTCAAGTTGTTTCTTGTCGATTTTGCTGTCACCAGGTATGGCAATGTCGATGATCTACACTTTTTTCTTCTCCACAATCATTATATTCGGGGTATTATGTTCCAAAACTTTGTCAGTCTGTATTTGGAAGTCCCACAGTAGTTTTGCATGCTCATTTTCAACCATTTTTTCAGGCTTATGATCCCACCAGTTCTTTGCTACAGGCAAATGGTAGTTGTGACACAAGTTCCAGTGGACCACCTGAATGACTGTGTTGTGATGTTGTTTGTAGTCATTCTGAGCTATTGTTTTGCAACAGCTCAGTATGTGATCAATGGTTTCATCCACTTCTTTGCAGTCTGCATTTGGGGTCATCAGCAGATTTTTCTATTCTGGCTTTGATTACATTCATTCTGATGGCTTGTTCTTGGGCTGCAAGAATCAGGCCTTCTGTTTCTTTCTTCAGTGTTCCATTGGTCAGCCATAACCAGGTCTTTTCCTTATCTACTTTTCCTTGGATCTTTTCAAGGAACTGTCCATGCAATGCTTTGTAACACCAGCTGTCAGCCCGAGTTTGCATCACTGTTTTTCTATATTGATTCTTGGTTTGCTGCACTTTGAGCAGCTTCCTCTTGTTGACCTCCATCAAAAGCTGGTTCAACACTGTCTTTCACATAATCTGCCAAAGCATGCTTCTCTTCTTTGATGGTCTGCTTCACTTGCAAAAGTCCAAAAAGTTCCAAAAAACAGTTCTGTTTTCCAGTGTTTCATTGCATTTGCAGTGAAAGTACCAATGCACTTGCATATTCTGATGACATTCAGGCACTTGATGATCCAGCTGTGCGGTAGTGAATCAAATGCTTTCTTGTGGTCAATCCAAGTTGTATGCAGATTTGTTTTTCATCTTTTGCAGTTCTCTAAGATCATTTTGTTGATCAGGAGCTGATCTTTTGTGCCTCTGCTTCCTCGTTTGTTTCCTTTCTGCTCTACTGGCAAGATGTTATTTGCTTCTAGGTAGTCCTGGATCCTGTCAGCTATGATGCTGGTCAGCAGCTTGAACATGGTTGGCAGACATGTTATTGGCCGGTAATCTGCAGGTGTTTCCCCTTTTGCTGGATCCTTCTGTATCAAGTAGGTTTTCCCAGCTGTTAACCATTCACTGATGTTTCCTGTCTACAGTATCTCATTGAATTGTTCAGCCATTTTCCAATACAGGGTGGTCAGGTATTTGGGCCAAAAGCCATGCAGTTGATCATTGCCAGGTGATGTCCAGTTCTTGACTTTTTACACCCTATTGCTTATCATTTCAGTAGTTATTTCCAGTTGGTCCATTTTGTCCTTGGAGAATTTTGTCTCAAAGTCTCTGATCCACCCAGCATTTTTGTTGTAACATTTCTCAGTCTCCCACAGGTCTTTCCAAAACTGAGTAGTTATTTTTTCAGGATTTTCAATTTTCATATCCCCCATCTGATTCAGACTCTGATAGAACCATCTTTGGTCTGATTGGAACAATCATTTTTGTTTGTACTGGATGACTCTGGCTTCATATCTTTCAATTTTTCTTGCTGTTGCTGTTATCTGCTGCTTCACAATTTCCAATGCTTCGTCAATTTTTCTTGTGCTGAGCCCATTTTTTTTTATCAGATGTTTCTTGATCTTGCTGTTCTTCAGCTTTTTCTCCTGCAAATGCTTCAAGTTGCTTGCATCTGCTCGCAGGCTCTTGATTTTCAAATCCAACCTAATTTTCCACTGTGGTTTTCCAGTCGATTTTCTAGGGGGCTGTGGCTGTTGAATCCCCAGTTCTTCTGTTACTAAGACTGCTGTACTGTAGGCAAGCTGATTTGTTTGTTCAATTGATGTTATCTGGACTGCTGCAAGTGCATAGTTCAGATCTATCATCAATGGCGCCAAATATTTTTAGGCACAGTCTTCAATGTTGGAAGCCTTCTTCTTTCTGCATTTGTTGCAGCATGTGCCAAGATTTTAGCTTTCAGTTCTTGCTGCCTGGCATTGAGTACTCCTGGTGTTTCAATGATGACTTCAGGCCCTTGCTGATCCTGTTTTTGCAAAATATCAGCATTTTCTTTGAATTCAGCCTGTTCAGTTGCTCCAGATGTTATTGGAGTATTTTCTGCTGCCACTTCAGCAGTCTTCTGTTCAGCAATCTGTGTTCCCATTTCACATTTTTTCCGTATTTCTTCAAGTTCGATTATTATTATTATTATTTCATAAAATGAAAGCATCATAGAAGAATTTAAAACCATCTTTTTAAAAAATCAATAACATTTAACTTTGAATACATAGTGATGTGTAGCTATATCTGTGACTGGTAATAATAATAAAAAGGTGTAAAAGTCATACATAGAAAGCCAGTTTGGTGTAGTGATTTAAGGCAGCAGGCTAGAAACTATAAGACCATGAGGTCTAATTGTCAGAATTCCAGCAGTTACTCCAATTAAATCATGAGTCTCAAGACACACTCCCAAAACTAAAAAGGATTTATTTGAAGTTGACATTTCGGCATTAGTCTGGGCATAGCCAACTCTGAGATACATAATTCGCTGTCACTCTTGATCCTTCTTTCCCCCACCACCCCTCTGGGTGTATGATCCAATGAAACACATCTATAACCAAGAGTCATCAATCATGCTCTCCAATTAGATTTTTGTGGCAGAAGCTTCAGTCATCTAATCAGTCCTGAAGAAAATATGAATAGAATGTTCTTTTGATTCCACCTTGCTGTCTTCTCTTTGTAACTCCCCCTTCTTTCTGTTGACAACTATAAAACGTGCATACAAAATGTTTTATGAGTTGACATTCAGCTCCCCTCACTTTTTGAAGGTGATGTGTACAACACACACAAAAACAAATTGATTGCAGATATGGAAGCTTATGCTCATGAAACCCCCCCAGGCTTGGTTGAATTTTCTGCATGGAACCTTGCTTCAAGGTGATCGGCCTGGATGTTCCTACTCTTTACCCATGATGCCTCTGATAAAGGATAACCCTTCCACTTGATTAAATATTGGAGTTGTCTCCTGTGCTACCTCGAATCGAGTATTTGCTGCACCTCATAATGGGTTTGACCTCTTATGACCACGGGATCTGTGGGCTCATGAGGTAGGGGCCTCAGTGTTGATCAAACCATGGGTTTTAATAGTGTACTATGGAATAATGGGTGTATTTTCCCAAACAATCGGGGCAACTTCAATTGTACCATGACTGGGTTGATGATCTTTACTATGGGGAATGGTCCCATGAACTTTGGCCCCAAATTCTTGTTAGGTACCTCAGATATTTGGTGGAGAGATAGACCTTCTCCCCCAACTGGAATGGTCGTTGCTGGGCTCGGTGTCTCTTATAGGTCTGTGCCACTTTTGCCCGTGCTTTTTTGACATTCTCCCAAGTGGCTTTCAGTGTTGAGATCCAATTGGTCAGGCTGACTGAGGAGGGGAGGGGGGTCCCTTGGATACTCAGGCATTGTGATGAAGTCCATGCCGCCACTACCTTGAAGGGGGTTAGTCCTGTGCTACTGTGAACAGCATTATTGTATGCGACCTCTGCCAAAGGCAGGAGGTCCACCCAATTGGACTGTGGATAATTCATGTAGCACCTCAGATAATGCTCTACCGTGGCACTTATTTTCTCTGCCCCCTCCCATTGGTGCTTGGATGAAAGGTCGAGCTAAGACCCTGGGATGACCCAATAGATCACAGGAACTCCCTCTAAAATTTCCTGACACTAATCCTGTCTCGATCATGAGGCCAACAGGGTGACTTTGGGCCAGTTACTATCTCCAGCCCTGTGAAGGAGACAATGGCAACTTCTGAAAATATTATCAAGAAAACTGGAGGACTTGTCCAGGCAATCACCAAGAGTCAACACACATACATACCCATATACGCATACATCATGCATAGTATTAGATTTGTAAAAATTGCATGCTGTATAAAATAAATTGTTTTTTTAAAAAATCTCTCTTTTTAATTTTCATTGCAGCTATTTATTTTCTATCATGTATGTATGTATGTATGTATGTATAACCAATAGCAGACCAATAGAGAGTTTGGTGGAAAATGTGGAATATTAATGAGAGCCAGTTTGATCTAGTCATTTAGGCAACATAGAAAGTGGGGACTGTGAATTCTAATCCTACTTTAGGCATAAAAGTTGGCTGGGTAATTTTGGACCAGTTGCTCTCTCTCTCTCTCAGATCCATCCCACCTCATAGGATTGTTGTTGTAAGAGTTTTCCCTGGGAAGAGAAGGCATGAGGACACCTACGCCAGTCCCATTTTCCTGCCTTTCCTTCATCTTTTGTCAGCTCCTCACCATTTTTATAGTTATCTTGAGGGCTTTAAAGATTCAGAAAATTGATTCAAAAGACAGTACATGGGACTGTTGGAAGAAATATCCTTCTGGGTTCAGTTCCAAGTGGGAAAGAAAGACAGTGGAAACATGTGACTGCTTGGAAAGATGGTTTAATGATGGACAAAACCACATGGCTTGGAGATCCTGGGTGAAAAGGGAAGAGATGCTGAGAGTTGGACTTTTGAATTTGAGCTTGTGTTCTGATTGGTTGTCAGACTCCCACTGGGGCTATGCAGGGGTGAGTCTCTTGCTGGGTGATAATGTAATGAAAGGGCTTTGGGAAATTCCTATTATGGCTCTGCCTGATGGAGCTAGATCTTTGTTGTGTAGAATAGATTGGCCCAGGCCTTAATGGCCCATAAACAAAGGTGAGAGGCATGAGTTTCTGCCTCTCTTGAGTTTCTACTTCTCTTTTAGGTGAAATATTCTGCCTTTTTAGTATATCCCAAAATATTTCATTTTCCTAGGAGAGGGGTGGGTTTTAACTTCCAACAGTACGTTCTTATAATTCCCACCATCCTTTTATTTTAATTAACAAGTCAAGGAAAAGAAAGAGATTCCTTTCATTTTTAGGCAAATAAAGAATTCTGGCAACTAAGCTCGATCCTCCTTCCCCCCTTTTTTGCCTTCCCACAATCTCTCTGAAAAGTGGTGGCAAAGAATTAATATAAAGACTTGATTTATGATCAAGCATTTTGAAGTTCCGCTGCTTCTCTAATGGGCAACGTACAGTTTTGATTAAATGGGTGAATTCTTTTCCTTCTTATATATCTGATTTCATTAGGTTGCATTCTCTTTTGTGCTGGGAGGAAAGGGCTTTTAGTTTCCAATGGAATAAAAATATCCCTCAGGGTCTCCACTGCCTCCTTCCTGTTGGGTACAAGCCACAACTGAAGACAACACTTCAGCAGTCTTTTCCAGAAGCCATTTTTAAACCAACACATTTTCAGCCTTTAAAACTGCCTGGATCAATAGCAGAGGTGGTATTCAGCAGGTTCTGACCAGTTCTGGAAAACCAGTTGCGGAAATTTTAAGTAGTTCGGAGAACTGGCAAATACCACTTCTGACTGGCCCTGCTCCCATCTATTATCTGCCTCCTGAGTCCCAGCTGATTGGCTGGGTCTTCTTTTGTTGCCCTGCACAGGAGAAGGGAGCTGGAATGCAGGTTAGTGGGGTGGGGAGAGAATGGGATTTTGCAGTAACCTTCCCCCAGGAGTGGGGAGGGAACGGAGATTTTACAGTATTCTTCCCCTGCCATGCCCACCAAGCCACATCCACAGAACCAGTTGTAATTTTTTTTTAATCCTACCACTGATCAATAGACTTTCCCCCCTCTTTCTTCTTCTTTACAAGCCACCTCACTTTAAATCTCTAGTTTTCTTCTTTCCCTTTGCCAGTCCAGGACAGTGCTACAATAAGAAAATGTATATATCGTAAGAAAGTTTGTTATCTCTTCTACTCCCAGCTTCTGCTATTAACTAATATATGTATGTATGCTTTCCAGCACACATGACATGATGGCAAACAGCCCTAGGCTATGACAGGCTGTCATACTCTTCTGTATGAGAGACAATGAATGGCTGAAGATGACAGTACCTTGTCTTCCTTTGACATCTTATAATCCTTATTCTATAGTTCTAAAATCTGTGAAAGTGACTCCAGCAATAGCAGAGGCTCTCATCTGTAGAAGTAGATGATTACTTTGCATATGTAGGAGAAGAATGATTTTTTTAAAAAAAAAATGTAAAAAATTGAAAGCCCTCCCTGTATGCTGCAAGAATGTTAAAGAGATTTTCTCTTTTCCAGTTAGTAAAGTCAGGTATCACATTTAAATTAGGCAGAACACTTTGAAAGGAGAGAACAAAAAAAGGGGGAGGGGGAAATAGGCAAATTTAGTATAAAAAAAGTTACAGGAAATCCTCACCTCACAAACATACTTGAGCTCAAAATTAATGTAGTTAACTGAGACATCTTTTAAATGAGTTTTGCCCCACTTTAGACCTTTCTTGCCACAGTTGTTAAGTGAATCACTGCAGTCACATGGTTGGTAAATGAATCTGGCTTCCCCATTGACTTTGCTTGTCAGAAGGTGTTCTGACTCACACCCTTTTCCAACAAATCAAACACAATTAAAAAAGAAGAGAAACCTTGTAATGCTTTTGCAAAATAATTAGCTGTGATAAGCACAAGCCTTGCCAAACTGTGTGAGACTGCCAAAAGCTAACACACAAGAAATAATTTGCAACATGAGGGATCCGGTTGGAGCCTCTTCGTGACAGACTGAAATCTGCGATCGTGTGCAGTTTCGATCTGTGCTCACTGCCAGAGGGTCCCAAGCCGGCTGGTTTCAGGGCTAAGCCACCCCGTAGAGGTGGTGAAGAGGGGGGAGACTGCCAGCAGGATAGAGGAGAGCTACCTCTCTCCTCCCCAGTTGGCCATAACTCCTTTCCCAAAGGCGGTTGTAGCGGTGGTCAGAAATGGCCACCTCAAAGAAGAACTCGACTGGAAAAGAAAGTGCAGGAAGAAGATAAGAAGAGAAAGTTTTGGCTGACCAGGTTAAACTGAAAAAGCAACAACGTAAGGTACCCTGAAATTTAAACTATAAAAATAGCATTGTTCCCAAAGAAGACTTTGAAGCGGCGAAGGAGGGAGGGAAGGGAAAAGATTTGTGTGTTTTTTTCTTCCTCCCTTCCTTATACTGACAACTTAAGTAAGAAATTGACAAAAATTCACTTTGACATTCATAGGCATTTAAGCTGAAAATAAAATGTCAAAGGGATAATAAAGATTTTTGGATATTTAAAAACTTTTAAAAGCAGGAAGGGAGAGAAAAAGAACAAAAGGGCAGGATCTGGAAAAATGGAGGAGACTGCCTGGAATTAAAAGGAATTTACAGTGAAACCTTAACAAGATTCCTAAAAGATACATTCCAACTGAAACTTTGCAACAAAATAATAGAACCCCAGGAAGATAAAGTGGAAAAAAGAAGCAAGAAGAAATAACTTTGGATTATTTGGATTACTTGGTGATTATTTCAATGACTAAAATCAATTAGGTGGTTGTTTAAAAGTGTTTAAAATGACATCGCTTCTAGAAGAACTGAAAATGGAACTTAAAAAACAGAAAGAAGATGCACAAGAAGGGAGAGGTTCTTTTGGCTTCGTATTTCAATTTTTAGAAATGGAGGTTTGGAACTATGAGAAACAACAAGAAACGCTTGTAGAACAAGAATATCTGGACAAAGAAGAAGCCATCTTTAATGATCAAGTAATTTTATGTGGGAGAAAAAAGGAAAGGGGGGGAAGAAGGTGAAAAGTTTAAGATTTGAAAAAAACAACCCCCGCAAAAAAGAAGTTTGAAAAATATTTACAATATTAGAAAGCAACAGAAGAGGGGATTACAGAAGAGAGAATTAGAAGTAGAGAGACAAGGGGGTAAAAAGGGAGGGAGAAGAAGAGGGGGAAGAAGTTATAAAAGACAAGATATAGAGAAACAGGGAAAAGGTATAAGGATTGAAAGTATAAGCCTGTTTAGAGATAATGAGTGAAAATTTAATTGAAAAAGGGATTCTGCAATGGTACATAAGATAGTATTGTTATATTAGAAATAGAAATAATTTTAGAAAATATGACTAAAGTGATGGATAAAATATTTATTGTAATATAGTGGCATGTTTGTTAATAAATAAATGAAATAAAGTGAATGAGAGAATGAAATTAGGAAAGGATGGGAACATTTCAATTATTATTAATGATTTATAAAAATATAAATGAAGAGAAATATGGAAAAAGAAAAAAGAATTAATTATGGAAAGTTTATAAGTGTTCACAAGGAAGTATGATATTTAATTGAACAGAAAAAGTTAAGATTCTAATGAATATTAACGATAGAATTGAATTGGAATGGAATGAGTATTTTATTTTCATATATATATAATTTTTTTAGGAATATAGTGTGTATTTTAAGAATGTACCAAGCAGAATTCGATTGGAAGTTATGTATTATATTGATTGTTATAATCTTAAAAGTATAAATTGAAGTTTAAATAAGAGTTCAATGGACAAAAATAAAAGATATAAAGGTGTCATACTCCAATTAGTAATTACAGAGGAAAATTTGTTTAATGAGAAAAGATAATATGAAATTGAAACAGGACAGACAAAAGTATAAACATAATGATTTGAATTGAAATATGAGATAATTAAAAATAAAGTTGAGAAAATTAAAAGAGGGGAAAAACTATGTAGAAAATGTTAAATAGTAATAAGATATGGAACAGAACACAAAGATGAATATGAAATTGAGTTTGTGTCTGTATGAAGAAGTGATAACCTATGATCATGCTATTCTCAAAAAAAGATGTTTTATTTTTATTTTTTTTGTGAAAACCCAAACAACACACACACACACACACACACACACACACACACACACACACACAATTTTCAATACAAGAATTTTCAAATATAAACTCAGGATACTGGAATGTCCACAAGGCTGGAGTTTCAAAATGTCTTTGCCTTCTGCAAAGTACATTCATTCCACAGCTGGCTTTTATCTTCTTGAAGGAGGGGCCATTACCTTGCAGCCTTACTCCCGAGTTGCCCGTGCTGTTGTAGCTGCTCTTTCCTGAGAGCAATCCTGCACATAGGTGTTCTTGGCACAGGCTCCTCAGGAATTTCCTCATCACTGCTGCCAGCCCTGTTAGGAATGTAAGTCACCTAACAGTTATTTGGGTTGGAAATATATAAACTAGGATAGACATTTTAATACTGTATCTTTAAGAAAATACTAAATCTGTAATTGGGTGTGGTTTCTCAAATGGCCATAAGATGGAGCCAGAAACCTGGGTTGTTTAGTCTCAGAAGTGAGTGAGTCTCTATTTCCTTCTGTTGGAGAGTTTTGCCGTTCCTCCTAATGACTGTTACTGATTGTTGATGTAAGTCTGTTACTGAACTGTTTTTTGATACTGGACTTTGATATTTGGATTATCCCTGAACAGAAAACTGGCTGCTTTACCTGTGAATTATTTGGGCTGCTTATCTTGGAATTTGCTTAAACATTGATTGGAAGTAAAAACCTACATTTACTGTACAGTGTATCTGTGTGCTGTGTGTGTATATTATTCTTCCCTACTCTCACTACTTCTCCCTGTATGCGCTCATTCTCCTAACGGGGAATTACCTCAACAAGCCCCCACAATCTCTGAAGGCAGCAGTCCACTCCCTAATGGTCCTGGCTCCTCATCTGAGTCCTCGCTCTCCTCAGCCATCTGCACCTTCTGCCAGCTAACCACAACAAAAGGTCACAAAAGTGGATTAAGTGGCCCCAGGACACTACAACCTGTCATAAATATGAATGAGTAGCCGAGTATCTGAATTCTGATCACATGACCTTGGGGATGCTGCAACAGTTGTAAGTGTGAAAAACTGCCGTAAGTCAATTTTTTCAGTGCTGTTGTAATGGTCACTAAACAAACTGTTGTAAGTCAAGGACTACCTGTAATGCAATCTCATTGTCACCTAAGGATCAATATAAAGCAGTGAATATATTTTGTTTTCAACATGAAACAAAATATCACATTCTACAAATTCTATAAAACTTTTTCTGGTTAGCCATAATTATTGGATGAAAATAAAACATGGAATATTTTGAGTTGTTGGATGAGGACAATTGAGAAGTGTCCCAGAGTGATTTCTCTGGTTGAGTAAGGTCAGGCTGGTATATGTTGCACTTTTTCTCTCCCTTCCCCTGTAACCTTCCAATATGTCTATAAATAGTCTTTATTTAACAACTGTTTCATAAAGAGACCATTCACAGTTATGGCCACGATGAAAAAGTAACAGAATTTTATGCTTGATGAGGAAAAGAATGTAATTTTGACTTTGGATTTTACAGGTTAGATTGATAGATATTTATAGAAATGACTTATTATGGAAAAACAAAAAGCTGTGATTTGATGTTAATGCTCTATTCTACTCAACAGAGAGCATTGGAAGTCAATGCTTCTTTTTCTTTTCTTTTCCCTACATTTCCTCACTTCTCTCTCCCCCTCCCCCTCCTACTGCTCTTTTATTTACTTTTGTATTTTGCATTTTATAATACTTTATCACCTAATAAAAATGTTTTGGGGAAAAATAGATAAAAAGTAGCTTCGTAACAAATGGTTACATTTATGAACTTAGCAGCTTTGCAAAGCAAAGGAAACCTGAATTAAGATCATAAACACAGCTGCAGTTTTGCATAGCAACTGCTTCACATATTGACTGAGTTGCTGGTTCCAATTGTGGTTGCTAAAAGAGAACTAACTATGCCAGGGAAATCCTCAGCATTAGCTTTTTCACACTGTTACTCAGACCAGCCATAGAGCAACCACTTTCAGTCCACATCCAGAACAAAACAATTTTGTAAGAACTACAATAACCAAAGCTCATATGTTTTAATTGAGTCTGGATCATGCAAAACCAGTATAGCATAGTTCATATGTGGAACACCTAACATTAACGCAACTCACTTTTGAATACTAGCATAGCATTTCCATTTTTACTTCTAGTGGAACACATTACTCCTCAAAATTCCCCTGAGTGTTGAACCATTTTGAAAAAATCCCAATTCTCCTTATGCTTTTGAGTGTGTGTGTTGTGTGTGTGTGTGTATTCCCTTTCTTCTATTTCTCAATTGATTTATCACATTATTTTGCAAATAACTCTCCATTTTAGTTAATTTATTTTTATTATTAGATTTATATGGTAACTTTATTTAGTGTGTCTTTATTCACTTATTCTTAAAAGTGTGTGATGGAATGTGTCTGGAGTCAAGGAGGGAGGGGTTTCTTCCCAAAGGGCTTCCTATAAGGTAGGAAGTGGACAATAGCAATAGCAGTTAGACTTATATACCGCTTTATAGTGTTTTACAGCCCTCTCTAGGTAGTTTAACAGAGTTAGCATATTGCCCGCAACAATCTGGGTCCACATTTTACCAACCTTGAAAGGATGGAATACTGAGTCCACTTTGAGCTAGTGAGCCTCGAACTGCTGAACTGCTGGCAGCCCACAGTCAGCAGAAATACCCTGCAATACTGCAGGCAGGCAGGCAGGCAGGCAGGCAGGCAGAGAGAGAGAGGGGGGAAGAGAGAGGGGGGAGAGAGAGAGAGAGAGAGAGAGAGAGAGATATGCAGATAATTGCTTTATTCTGACAAGATTAATGTCAGGCCCAAAGAACCAAGAATTAACATGGAGTTAATTCTGAGTAGTTTATTTATTACTGTTTCCCTACAGGCAGACGGTTACCATACTAAAGGAATTATCTACATAAATATAGATATACTTTGTAAACTGCTAGTGTGGGGTCCACTAGCAGTTTATAAAGTATGTGAGGAAAAAATGAAAATTATTTTTCTAAATCATCTTGTTACCTCATAAAAAAGGTTAGAAATAAGTGCAATAAACCAAATAAATATATCAAAATTATCATTTTTAGTAAACTCAAATAGATTTTTTTTTACTGGGATACTACCATTAATACTATAAATATCAGTCAGAAAGTTTAAAATACATCTCTCACTATATATATTTCTTCGAATAACTCTGATATTCACAGAATATCAGCATTCGAAGTATCACAGCAGCTATTGCATTTGACTGATTTACAGGTTTATTTTTTACTTTATGTTCTAAGTGAATAGATACTACAGGCAAATCTGTTTGTTTTACAAAGGCTCATAGAAGTAAAATCACTTCACAACTAACTGGTATTTGGGAGGGAGGGCAAGAAGATGGAAAATATACCAAATTTGGAATGATGTATCTATGCTTGTGTGTTTTTTGTGGTTTGGAGGTATGTGCCTGAGATAAAGCTAACCTACCACAAGATGGCAGCTAAGGCCAGCAAACATTTGCAATTTAGCAAGTTAAATACAGCAGTTGCAAAGCTGCCTACTATTAGAATTCTTCAAGGAGAGATCAGTTTTTCAGAAGACAATATTCTCTTTGATTGGAAAGTGAATAGCCTTACTGCTCTCTATGTAGAGAAAAAAACTTGTCTTCAATGTTCTTAAAGTGATAAAGAACATGGATACCTGCTTTGAATCTCCCCTTAGAGTTTACCAATCTGTTTTTCAGGTAGATGGTACCTTAAAGAATATCATCACTCTAAGTGTTACAGGCAGGGAGGAAGCTAAGTAGGGATGTGTGTAACAAAATGAGGCTTCTTAGGATAACACATTAGCGGGTTAAGTGAAAGCTTCAAGGATATGGTTCATTTTGTGAGGGGATTTGAAAGAGATAGATATAACATCAAACTGCTGTAGCCCAAACAGATGTTGTTGAGAAAGTATCTGCAAGAGTAAAGGGAGAAAAGATCAGAGAATAACTACACAACTGAAAGAGAAGAAGAATTGTGGCATTACCAGATGAGGTCAGAAATACAAAGTTTCAATTAAGGGAGCGTAGAAAGTCAGCTACCCCCATCTTAGAAGAATGAAATATTTTAAGGAATATTTAAAAGGCAGAATATTATATTTCCCTAAATGAGAAATGGAGAAACAGGTTTTTTTAAGAGGCAGGAAGCAGCCCCAGTCTCCATGCCTCCAAGCAGAAACTGAGGAGACAGCTTTTAGAAATGCAGATTTGCATTTCTAATTCAAGACAGGATAGTTTGAAACTCCCTGCAGCAAAGTCTGAACAAAGGTGGAATGGTAGGGTTAGCCTTCATTCAAAATCCAACACAGGACAAAACCATTAAGCCACAATAAGAATTGCCCAACTCCCTTTCAGAACACAAGTCCCTTCATTGCACCATTCCAGAGCAGTCCAAACTTTACCTGGGAGCTCAGATAAACAATAAACCAGAGGCAAACCAAATTAGCTCAGACAAATACTTAGGATTTGCATTTTCTCTTTTGCCTATAGAGCCAGCTATGACTGCTACATAACCCCTACATAACCCCTAGGAATATGACAAGAGCCAATAGAATACATGTTCTTGCACAGGAACAGGAAGCTTAAGTTCAAAGCCCAAAGAAGGTATAACCCTATCACTCTCAACTGCATTTTGTCAGCTGCCCAGAACCACAAACCCATGTGGTTCTGCTTCATCAATAAACCATCTTTCCAATCAGCCTCCATGTTTCCAGTGTCTTTCTTCCAGCTTGGAACTGAACCAGATGGATATTTTTTCCCACAGGAGAATGCTTCCTACCTAATAATTAATTGAGACTGGTTGGAGAAAGTTCTTTTTTTTTTTTTACTTTCCTCAAACTCTTGCCTTACAACTCTGCTGTTCTCTCTCATCTTTTGGTAGGTTCCACATTCACCTTATTAGTTGCTGCCCACTAAAAAAAAAACATTAGTTTCTATCACAAAAGGACATAAATATCCTGAGCTATGTTACTAAATAAGACTTTGTTTACTTATAACAACTCAGTGATGGGGCTACCAGATGCATACTGCACAAATTCAGTAGCTAGCAGCAAATCATTAGAGAAAAGTCTACTAGCATAAGCCAGGTAGCTCTACTAAGTGAACAATTATTGATATTAAAAGTATCACAAGATGTAAGTTGTTCCAACTGAAGCTGCCTATGCAATTGACTGCTGGTAATTTTGTCAGTGCTGATGGTATGCAATTAGCACTTCAGATATTTGGGGATTGCGCCCAAACACCTATTATTATTGGTACTGTTTTCTTTCTTTTGTTACAACTGTTCTACTTCCAGTTGCAAGCTTTTCTACTTTTTTTTTTTTTACTAATTTTTACTCTTCTACTTTGCTTACTCCACATATTACCATGTCCACTATGCAGACTTTTTTGTATTTTTTAGTAGCAATTGTTAAGCCTCTGGTGTTTTTAATAATGTTTATTCTATTTCTTTTGATAAAAAGAATACCTAAGATTTTATCTTTTATTATACATGTCTATTTATACATGTTATTAGGATATATAAATCAGGTTTCATAGGGCTACACATTTGGACCAATGGTATGTTTCAAAATTGTCTACCACCAGTTTGGTGGGTGTAGTTTGGTGAGCACACTTTGCGTACTTGCACACACTTTGTGTGTGCATGGGTGCCAAATGTGCCCTTTGCACAGGTGGCAGAGGCGTTCCAACTCACCTCCTGCAAGCCTGCACTCTTCCAGTTGCTTCAACAGCTGGCACGTGCCACTCTGCTGTGCCGTGCAAAGCAGCTGCACTTCAAAAGCAGGGAATAAAGGTGAGTATGGGAGCATGGGTGAGTGGGCAGGCCCAACAGCAGAGCGGCAGAGAGAACCGGTTTGGTCTCCATTGCTCATCGGTGCTACCAGCTCGGCTGAAGCAGACTGAACTGGTAGAATACCACCACTGATTTGGACTGCAAAACCCATATAACCACAGGATGCCATCTTGTGATCATATGAGTCTTTAGGACCAGTTTTGGTAGCCCTCCTCTAAATATATGTAGAAAACATGAAATTTTGCCAGATATTTCTCATAAATATGGTCTATACATGCTAGCATAGATTCAAAATTGTTATACAGTTTGTTGATGGCTCATATTTCTTCCTGAAACATATATCTCCATAGTAATGACAATACAAATCTTGTTTCTTGTAATTTTTTCCTTCTCTTCTTTTGTGTTATTAGTGTCTAACTGAAATTTCAATGAGCCTTGACACTGGGTTAACAAGCCTTTGCTGTTAGAAGCTTTTCAAGATAAACTTGCTAAAGCACTTTCAGTTTGCCTTGGATAATAGTAGTCAGCTAAACCATTAAGGTAATTACAAAGAGAAAGATGTGAACTGAGGTACTTTGTCAGTGCAAGGAAGTGTAGATCTAATTTAATTGAATTTCCTGAATAAAAATGTATTGCCTAAGAAGTCAAGCTGAATTTTAAGCAGCCTAGTACTCATTATATAGAAAATGCTGAGTTAAAGCAAAATCATTTCAATATGCTGGATTTAAAAACTTAACATAGTACAGAAACAGTGCACCTTTAAGGTGTAACTATTAAACCATGGAGAATATAAATACAAATGCTACCCAAGTGTCTCCCATACAATCACTAAGATTTCAAATAATTCATGGCCTTGTTTCCTTATAATAAGCACGTAATAGAATGAAAATAAACTTGGTAGCAATGTACTTTTTCTAAATAAATACATCCCTTGAATCAGATTATAGGTTGAGATTGATTGATAATACCTAAACCGAGGATGGTTTTAAGATTTTCAAGGTTTAAGCAATCAATGGCAGCTGAACCAATTCTCCTCTATTGGCACTTTGAGAAATGACAGTAGCTAAAGGTAGTTATGGCACCACAATTTGTTACTGTCTTCCACAGGCCAACATCACATGGGCAGGAAAGAAAGAAAGATACATACACACATTTTTGTAGTTTTTTTTTTCTTATCTGCCTTTAATAAAATATTTCTAATGGATGTGGAATAATTTGGTTACTTTTTCTAGCAGTGGCTCTATTAAATCTTTAAAGACATATCAAAACAGGTGGACAGATGGAAGGACACTCATAATTATCTCTCTATTCAGCAACTGGGGAATAGTGATTCATAATTTTATCAAAATCCACATAATTATTTTTTAATCTTTGTACTGGTAGTTTTGATTGTAGCTGCCAAAGATGAAAGAATTATGACTGAATACTGTGTAACTTAATAATTCAAATAAATAGCCTATAATTAGAACTAGCCATTATTCACAAAGAATAGCATTATCCATCAGTAAATAACGAATGCCTACAATTTTTTAAACATTTTAGTTTAGGGCCTACAGCTCCAATTAATTTTCCATTAATTAATTTTGGCGCTATCAAAAAGAAGCTTTGCTTTTAGTTCATTACATTCAAAACCAATTACTAGATCAATAAATCACTATATAAATATTTAAGAGTTGTTTCTCTTTTCTTTTAAGGTTACCATATATTTTATTTCTGATGAAAATATATCTGTTTCTATTGATGCTCAACATATAAATCACCAAGAGCTTCACAGATGTTCAAATTAATTGGACATCTGTAAAAGGAGATAAAGTAATGACAAGTTCTATCGCTGATATTCATTTTGGGGAAAACATCGGCCGGCTCCGACTTCAAACAGAAGAACTGTATACAGTATAGGGCAGCTCAGAACAATCAATTTCTGTCTAAGAAACTGCTAGCTTGAACATCATTCTTCAATTCATGGAAATATCCCTCATCTCTTATTATATATACACATAAACTGACTTTAAAATTTCTAAAATGGTCCTCTTCTATAAGTTAACCTCATTCATGAAAATTGCCTATTGTATTTGTAACATGGAACCACAGAAGAGATACTAGGGCTCTCAGGTGTTAATCCTATATTCCATGATATTGGTGGCTGCTGACAGGAATCAGAAAACTTACCACTAGATGAGTTTAATATTAAGAATAAATGAATAATATTAGATGTTCTAAGCATGAAAATAGCTCAAGTATTAGTCTTGAACGATTTGCTTTTAGTTGTAGTTTTTAAGGATCATGCATACAGTTGGAATCTTTTACAGACAATACAGATGATACCAAATGAGTTATGTTTTCATATTTCCTGAATAGTACAAACATTCCTACAATTGCATTTTGTGTTACATGCAGCTTGTGGACCATCTTTATGGGAAGCTCCATATAATATCCAATGAAGTACTTGCATTTGGAAGTACTGCAGCTCCAGTTTATAGAATGCAAACTTAAGTTCCTAAAAAAATTTCTATGATTTATCAGGCAATATGTATCTATGAGTACTCTCAAGTTGTATATCTGTGTTTTTTTTTCAAGAAAATACATTGCTATCAAGATCTGAGGATTCTGAAAAATCACAGAAACATCATCTTTTCCATATTAAATTTTAGGTTGTTTTTTCTCATTCAAGCATTGAATAAATATTATTATTAACATTCAGGCAAAATATCTGGCTCACAGCTGTAGAGAAAACACAACAGCTATTAGAGGAAATATGGGATTTTTTTCAGATCATTATTTTGGGATAAAAATACAGTATTCATTTCAAGGAGCCACTCAGGATCTCATCAAACTTTTGTTAACATACAGTTGCATTCCATTCTATAACTCAGAGAAGAACATTTAAAGGTACAATAAATTTATTAGTTAAGCTAACAAAGTTTGAATTGATATCAAACTAATGCTGAAATAAAAAATATATTTATATATTTAGAAAACTATTTCTAAATTTCCTTAGCAATTCTAGGTGGCTTACAAAAATACAATGCAACAATATTAGATTGCTATTAAAAGCAATAAGCACTAAAATCTAAGACAATGGTTATTTAAGTTTGAATTTTTTTAAAAAAGTTAAGATATGTTTCTAAACCATGATGAATGGATGAATGGATGGATAATAGACAGCCAGGTAGGCAGGTAGGCAGACAGAAGACAAAGAGTGGGGTTCAGAGATGATAGTCAGCAGGTTCTGATCAGTTCTGGAGAACCGGTAGTGAAAATGTTGAGTAGTTCAGAGAACCGATAGTGGAAATTTTGAGTAGTTTGGAATACAACCTCTGACTGGCCCTGACCCCATCTATTCTCTCCCTCCCAAGTCCCAGCTGTTCAGCTGGGTCTTCTTTTGTTGCCCTGCACAGGAGAACAGAACTGGAAAGCAGGTTAGTGGGGTGGGGAGACAATGGGGATTTTGCAGTATCACTCCCCTGCCACACCCACCAAGCCACAACCACAGAACTAGCAGTAAAAAAAAAATTGAATTCCACCAGTGGTGGGATTGTTTCAACTCTAGTTGCATTTGTGCTGTAATGTAGGCTTGCTATGAAGAAAGCAAATTCACTTGATATCAGACAACACAGTGGTATATGGGTTCCCAATTGAACTAAGAGAGTAGGATTTAAGTCCATATTAAATTGCTTTGAATTAAGATGTAATTGGTTTTATAAAGAGCATCCTAATTTGGGTCAGGAAACCACTGGAAACAAGTGCAAGCATTTCAACACATGAGTTGATCAGATACATATCTGAAAACAGTAGAATCCACACTATGTCATCTCATAACATGAGGAGAAGGGGAGGTTGTTCCATTGAGAAGGTGCTACAACAGGATCTAGAAATATATAAGTAGAAGCAGATATATGAGAGCAGAAGTACAGTAGAGCTGAACTTTTAATCCTACTCTCATTCAAGCACTCTAACAAAATACTCTCATCAGCAATATCAAGAGCTACTTAAGAGGGACCCTCCTCTTGCCATTCTGTTGGGCTGCTCAGCTCTTTTTGTGCAAAATGCAGCCTGGAGGCCAATAAAGCCAACCATCATGATACAGCAAAAGTATTAGATTTGCCTTTGAAGTATATGGCAAACATTATATATTAGGTTTATAGCATTAGGAATTTATATATCCTGCAGAGTTTCTAGAAATAATTTCACAGGACAGCAACATAGTGTTGGAAGTGCTGTTTTCCCCCCATTTCTGTTATAGTATAGGCTTAATAATGAGCATTTGTTAATTTTTCAGCTTATCTTCTTTTTTTATTAGCGTTCTAGCCACTTCCCTATCTAGTCTATTAGGCCCAGTGGAGGCATATACAAAGGAGCTAAACAGACTTTACTTAGTGGTAGAGAATGCAATCAGTTCAATCAGACACAAGAACAATTATGTTGCACAAAAACAACTATTTCAACTGCTCCCCCCAAAAAAGCTTAATTGTCCCTTTATACCATTTTTCTTGCAGAAGTCACTTCTTAAATATTCTTGTTCAGTAGACATTTTCTGCATGAGCCGAGACCTATTTTACATTCTTATCAGAGTTAGAAATCATATTTTCAATTTTCTGCAACATTCTGTTTCTAAAGCATGTACCACAATTATTATTTGTGCCTTTCTAATCCTTCAAGCTTCTGTGATTTATAGTTTAATATAAAAGCACACATTTAGAATACTTAAAGACTTTATGAAATTAGGACATGTTTGCCTAGATAATCAGCAATTGATAAAAGCCTTGAATATAATATGAAATATTATGCTGTAGTGATGATGGACAAGGAACAATAAACTAATTGAGTTTCTTAAGTACAATTTGGGCTTCAAAATTATTCCTGTAAGATTATTTGCCTCTGACACCAATTGCTATTACTTATCTGCTCATTTATTAAATGAGAGTTTTGTTGAAATTTTTAATCTACAATTCAGGTGCTCATGCTTGGATACATTTCTTTTTTAGAATTGGATTGGAAAATGAATTCCACATGTCCACAATATTTGAAAAATAGTACTAAATTTAAAAATAAACATGACAATTTTGAAATGTCTCAAAAAAAACCAAACCCTGACTCCAATAAGGCTTATTTTAGATAAGTGATATAAAACTGCATTCTAAAATTGGGATTGGCCTCCCAATGTGTGAAAAGGCAGATGTCTTTGTATTATTACATTCCAGATATCCATAAGCCAGGTTCTCTTGGAGTATTTGTATAAGCAGAACTACTTATCACAAAACTATAGAAAAGAGGAGAAAATTGGTTTACTGGAGGGAAAATAATGATTTTGTTTTCTATTTTTAACTTTAAAATTATAGAACTTTGTTTAGTTTTCATGCTAACAAAATTTAATATTTCTGCTTTTTGTAGCCACTCCAAGCTGAATGCCACATGGCACATTGTGCTGATGCCGCCGCTCACGGCAGGACATTGTGTGGCTTGTCATGCCAGTGCCACTGCTTATGACAGGATGCTGTATGGCACGTTCGCAGCAAGAGGCTATGTGATGCATCATGCCAGTGCTGCTGCACAATGACACAACACACCATGCAACCTTCTGATGCAAGTGGTGGCACTGGTGTGACCAGCCACATGGTGTCTGGCCATGAGTGTCTGCAAGTGGCTGTGGAACAAGTCAAGCAGCGGTGCAACAGGTGCAGGCTTGGGAGGACTGACTGTGGTAGTCCTAAGGTGAGCTGGTAAGACATACCCTGAATATAAGACCTGGTGCTTATTTTGGGCCCAGAATAAAATAACAACAGGTCTTATTTTCAGAGAAACACAGCGGGGACCACTTCAGTGGTAAGATAGGCATTCCAGTACCGTCATGCTGACCACTTGACCATAGAAGTGTATTCAAAGGTGGTTCCTTTGGCTAAGAAACGGAGATGAGCTCTACCTCCAAGAGTCAGACACAACTAGACAGAGGAAACCTTTACCTTTACTTTTATGTGGTAGGCCAGCCAGGAAACACAACCAGCTGAGCCAATTCTACTTTATTTTAAGACTACATTCACAAAATCTTGCCAATCTGAAAAGCACAAATTTTCCACTACCACTTTTAACCACCTGATCAGTTAGGGTGGATTCTTCCTAAATTTCTTCCTTTGAACATTAACCATAGAGAGATCCTCCCTATGACTGTTTTTTCAGCAGCATCTCATCCCCTCATTTCTCAAAGTCATTCTCACATACCATTACAGTTTGGGCATATCATAGTCCAGTTTTATAAGCAAACAAAAACTAATTCCAAAGATTATAGGCTGCACCAAATTGCATTAGATTCTTGAGAAGAAGAAAAAGGAACATTTCATAAATTGAGAGAGAAAGTCAGCTGGGGATGGATAATAATTATACTTTAAGGCCCTATTGGTAATAGAGCTTATTCTTCCCCTAATTGAATGGATTAGTTTCCAAACTTCTCATTCTGTTTTCTTGCAATTTCTTCCTTACTCTGAACAGTACAGCTAGATATAAAAGTGGGAGCAATAGACTTTAAAATGAGAACTATGGTCTACTGAGGTTGAAATGACAGTTTCATACCCTGAGCTTGTCTTGCTATGAGAAGTTTAAAAGGGAGTTGGTGACACTGTCATATAATCCACTGACAGAAATTATGGGCACAGCAGGCTCCTGTCATAGTAGGAAAGGAGGGAATTTGCCCAGAGAATAATCAAGGGACAGCTAGGCAAAGTCTCATGGGAAGCTAAAAAAAATGTGTTGGAGAAAGAAATGGACCTTTTTTCAGATATTCAGAGAAAGAACTGCCTGTCAAATTTCTTGGAGTGAAGCATAATTAGGCTGCATAGGACTAATTGTAGAGTTAGAAAAGCATGAAAGTACAAACTGCAAAAGAGAATAATTTACTCCATTGCATTTTCTTCCCTTTTCCTTTTGGCTAATATTTGATTAGAGAGCCATTTGCAAATACAGAAAGGGCTGAATTCTACAAAAAAAGTATCCAAAGTAGCACTGAGGGCACTAGTCATTTTCTTTTTTTATTTAAATGAAAATAAGTTCCTCACTTTTCCAATACGGAAGAGATTATCACAAATGTGTAAGTAAGGACTCTGAGATCCCTAAAGCCAGAGAAGAATAAAAACAAGTTTCTTGATTCTTGGGAATGAAAAATCCTTCCTTGCTGCTTGCTTTCTTCCACAAACAACAAAACTCCAGTGGTCAACTACAATTATTAAAAAAAAATAAAGGACAATTATACAGAAAAGTAATATATTAAGTGGAATACCTGGCCGAATCCTTTCTGTGGTATTTAGAGTGCCTCCATAATATATCTAGCATTCTAGCTCTTTTAGAATACATATATATTTGTTTGAAGATGAAGAGTAATATACAAGTTAAAGATTCTAGTTAAACTCAACTCACTGGATACATCAATGTGGTCTGTTTGGTAACTATATGAAGCAACTTGCCTTTGATTTCTTCTAGGGTATTTTTGACCAGTCCAGCCTACAGCCTGAAGTTTCCTCATGATCTCCACTTATAAGTAATAACAAGATCCAATCCAATTTGGACCTTCTGATATCAAAGTCAGCTATATGCCATCTTCTTCTTCATGATTATACTAGTTACCCAAAAAAGTGCCAAATTCAATATCTGTAAATTATCAATTGGGCCAGTCATTCTTTGTCAGCCTAACCCATCTCACAGGATTATTGTTGCTGTGGGGAATTAGAAAGCAGGAGTATTAGATTTATTTGTCACCTTTAATTATATGTTCTGAATTAAAAATGGCTTTGTAGTTAATAATATGAATGCAGAATCTTAGGATGTTTGTGCTTTTAGGTATTTCTAATCTGTACTTTTCAACTAACAACAGAGCAATTGACAATAAAGATGCTAAAGTTTAATTTTACTCTGAAAAATAAATGTTCATTTCAAGGATAGTGTTACTTGTATTATGCAAATTACATGCAAAAAGGATTGCAAGCATATTTCTTTCCAAGTATCATATAAATGTACAATTATTGTTTTCCTGACTTTTGGAAAGAACACATTATGTTGAAATGAATTCATTTTGTCATTTCATTTATAAGTATACAGTGTAATTACATGTGTTAGTGAATGAAACAATTAGCATGTAAAATGTCACAATCATATTACTCTGGTTTTTCAGGGAAATTGTTAGTGAGAATGAAAAGGGAAAGAATAAGCTAAGCCCTTTCCAGAATTCATTTATACAATATAGTACAAAATGACAGCTCTGCGTGAAATAATATCACACAATGGAAAATGAGGGGAGAGAAATTCTTTAGTGGAAAATATGTTTACATTGACATCTGTCTAGAACCCAGAAGGAACATTTTTAATAGTTTTCAGATGCTGACTTATTAAAAATTCAGTGAGAGCTATAGAGATACTGTAAGTACAACAGAATCAACATAAAGACTTCTAAGGCTTCTCTGTTCTTTACTTTCTATGATAACAGAAGGGACATCCATGAATGCACATTTTATGGAGCCATAGCAAATATTTCACAGGGATTAAATGGATATCCTCTGTACCAGCTTTCAAACTCTAGTACTTTCCTAACGCTCTGGGACTCCATATCCCATAGTTGGAAGTTATGAGAAATGTTGTTCACATTTATCTGGAAAGGTACCAGATTTTGTCTAGTATATCAGGAGAAAGCATATTTGTGCTGGTACCTTTTCTATTGATTAAATTGATAAACAATGCACAAAAAGTCCTGCTTTAGGGTCTTCCAGTTTGAGCTTCTTTGGCAACAGACCAAAACCGTGACTCTGCACAGTTTTTGATCCATGCTCGCCACTGGAGCACCCAGGGCTGGTTGGTTTTGTGGGCAAGCCACCCCGTAGAGGTGGTGAAGAAGGGGGAGACTGCCTGCAGGGTTGAGGAGAGCCACATCTCTCCTCCTCAGCTGGCCATTACTCCCTTTTTTGAAGGCAGTTGTAGCGGTGGTCAGAAATGGCCACCACAAAGAAGTTGACTGGAAAAGAATGTGCAGGAGGAAGATAAGAAGAGAAAGTTTTGGTTGACCAGGTCAAACAGCAAAAGCAACAATTAAGGTACCCTGGAATTGAAACTATTAAAAAAAATAACACTGTTCCCAAAGAAGATTTCTAAGCAGCGAAGGAGAGAGAAAAGAGAAAGGATTTGGTTTTTTTTCCTCTTCCTATACTGACAGCTAAGAGACTTAAGCAAGAAATTGGAAAAAAATCCACTTTGACATTAATAGGCATTTAATGCTGAAAATAAAAAGTCAAAGGGATAATAAAGATTTCTGGATAATTAAAAGCTTTTGAAAACAGGAAAGGAGAGAAAAAGAATAAAAAGGCAGAATCTGGAAGGGGGGAGACTACCTGGAATGAAAAAGAATTTACAGTAAAATCTCAAAAAGACTTCTAAAAGATACATCTTAACTGAAACATTATAACAAAATAGTAAAACCCCAGGAAGAGAAAGTGAAAAAAGAAATAAGAAGAAACAGCTTGGGAGTATTTGGATTACTTGGTGAACTCTGGATACTTGGTTACTGTATTTGAATGACTAAAATCAATCGGATGGTTGTTTAAAAGTGTTTAAAATGGCTTCACTCTTAGAAGAACTGAAAATGGAACTTTAAAAGTACAAAGAAGATTCACAAGAAGGGAGAGGTTCTTTTGGCTTCGTATTTCAGTTATTAGAAATGGAGTTTTGGATGAGAAACAACAAGAAATGCCTGCAGAACAAGAAGATTGGGACAAAGAAGAAGCCATCTTTAATGAACAAGTAATCTTAGGTGGGGAAAAAAAAGGAAAGGGGGGAAAGAGAATGGAAAGTTTAAGATTGGGAAAAACAACCCCCCAGAAAAGAATAGATTGAAAAGTATAAAATCAGAAAGCAACAGAAGAAGGAAATGCAGAAGAGAGAATTAGAAGTAGAGAGACAAAGGGTAAAAAGGGGAGGGTGAAGAAGAGAGGGAAGAAAGAAAGGAAAAGAAGTTATAGAGGACAGAAACAAAATATAGAGAAACAGGGCCTATTTAGAGATAATGGGTGAAAATTTAATGGAAAAAGGGATTCTGCAGAGGTACACAAGATAGTATTGTTATATTAGAAATAGAAACAATTTCAGAAAATATGAAACAATGTATGATTCAAATGTTTGATAAAATAGTTATCATAATCTAGTGGAATGTTTGTCAATAAATAAATGTAACAAAATGAATATTTAATGATTTATAAAATATATGTGAAGAGAAATAAGGGAAAAATTAATTATGGAGATTATACGTGTCTTTAAGGAAGTATGATATTTAATTGAAAAGAAATGTTAAAGATGTTAAGACTTTAATGAATATTAATGATAGAACTGAATTGGAATGGAATGAGGGTTTTAATTACATATATTTATAATCCTTTTTTTAAAGAATATAGTGTGTATTATAAGAATGTACCAGCAGAATTCGATTGGAAGTTATGTATTGTGTATTATATTGAAGGTTATAACCTTAAGGTATATATTGAAGTTTAAATAAGAGTTGAATGGATGTAATTAAAACATATAAAGGTGTCATACTCCAATTAGTAATTACAGGAGAAAATTTGTTTAATGAGAAAAGATAATATGAAATTGAAACAGAACAGACAAAAGTATAAATATAATGACTTGAATTGAGATGAGATAATCAAAATAAAATTGAGAAAATTAAAAGAGGGGAAAAACTATATAGAAAATGCAAAATAGTAATAAGATATGGAATAGAACACAAAAATGAGCATGAAATTGAGTTTGTGTCTGCATAAAGAAGTGAAACCCGGGACCATGCTATTTTCAAAAAAGATGTTTTACTTGTATTTTGTGTGTGTGAAAATCCAAATAAAACTTTAATTTAAAAAAAGGCCTGCTTTAGAAGCCTACTTGAAAAGAACAAGAGCTACACTAGAGAGAGCCTAAGGAACAGCAGACAAGATTTAAATGAGACCTCCATCATATATTAAATTAATCAAGTATGTGGTAATATTCTGTAAAATTACGGAAAACATTACCATATTGTATCAATGGCTTTCATTAAGCCTGAATGATATGTAACTGTCTAATTTTGATCAAATTCATTTTTTATGTCCAGTGCATCAAACTTGTATCATTCTGCAATTTTTTTTAAAAAATAAGAAAACTTAAAAAAAAATTTTTTTTAAAAAATATCCTAATATAAACCCTTATTCCAATCTAACCTGACTCCTAGAGACTTCATGGACCAACTTATTCAGATTTCCTATTTTACTATGAAACTACTTTGCTATTGCCTGCTTCCAAACCCCTCACCCCCTGCCCCAATGCCTTTATTTGACTTACCAATTTATCCAATAGTCTGGTATTCTCTATATCCAAATATTCTCTATGTCTCCTATCCAACTATTAAAGAATCCTGATCCCGCTATGCACCCACTCCCAAAGACAGTCAGATATCATTGCCTACTGAGATCTTCTTAATATGGATTGGGGGATAGTATTTTCACTGATAAAAATATAGCAGTTCTGCCATTTAATGTCATGAATATAGTATAAATCAGGGGATGAGGATCTTAAGGAAAATTGTGACCTATCCCAGCAAGCTAACTTATTTGTTGACTGCATAATCAAATTGGAAGTGCAAAGATGTATCAGGCACATTTTTTTCACATGTGGTGGATCTGCAATGCTGCAAAAAAGTATTGGAAAGTGAGCCAGACATGGGTGGAACAAATGGTAGGAGAGTGTATTCCATTTAAGCCGGATATTTTTTCTTTTAGGGATAATACCAGAAGGATATAGGAAGGATTTAATTTATCTAAAAGTACATGTGTTGATGGTGGCTAGAATAATATATGTGCAATACTGGAAGAAGGAAAACATACTGCCAGAAATAGAGATAATGAGGAAAATTATGGCATGTGCAGAATTGCACAGGTTAACCATAGAATTAAAAAACAAGGGGGAATCTGAATACTATGAAATGTGGAATAAATTCTATCAGTGGTTACAAAGAAGAAGGCAAGGTCAGAACATAAGTAGCTATGATGATTAGAATAATAAGTAAACAATGTGTCAAACAAGAGGATTGTAAATGTTGAAGTAAAATTTATATATGTATAACAATTGTAATGCCAGAATGGATGCACTGTGTTTTATAATTTAAAAAAATAGAAAAATAAATACAGTCTAGGAGACTTGATGAAGTAGAATTAGTAGGTCAAAAGTACAGAGCCAAAGAGGGAGAATTTGGGCAATGCCAATTAAATTTAATTCACTATTTATAATTTCCTAAGTAACTTGAAATGCACTTTCTTTTTCTACTGTATAGCCCCAGCTACAACCAGGGATGGGATTCAACCGGTTTGGTGAGCATACAATCCACTGTGCCATGTTAATCAGCTGAACTGCAAAATATGGAAATAAAGGATAGACTAGAGCAGGGAGGATGGACAAGTCCAAATTATAACTGGAACTACCCGTTTGCCTGAACCGGTTCAAACCAGTAGAATCCCACATCTGGCTACAACCCACACTGTGGCAGTCAACTTTATGTCTGATGCTTGGTCATGAACTTTAAGTACTGGTATATGTCTGCATAGGGAAAAATAATCAGCAAAACTTTTAGCCTAAAAACTTCATGCTTGTGCTAACAGAGTCAGAAAAAGGAAGTATAGAAAGTGAAAGTTATATGAATATTACATTTCAAGCCAATTCATCAGTATACACTCTAACCATTTATTTTTTTTGCAACAGGCTTTCCTATTTGCTTCCTAAATGGGTAGCTGAAGGTCCAAACAACCACTAAATATGTGTTGGTTATGAAACAGACATTCTTGCATCGAACAATCCTTATAAAATAATAAAAATACAGAGCTCCCCTCTGTATTAGTCCAGCATTACTTAGCCACTTAGAAAGGGGAATTAACAATAAAACAAGATGAAATAAATCAAAACTATAACAAAAAATAAAACTTTTGTTACTTCCTTCCCTCCCATTCTCCCAAAGAAACATTATTCAGATATTTTAAAAAGAAATCAGAAGGGAAAGGGGGAAAACTATTGTTAGATAATGAAAACTATACTGTCCAAGCAATGGGGAGAGACAGAGAGAGAGAGAGAGAGTGGGGCCGATGTTTTAAAGTGCTCAATCTCTGCATGAATAGATGGATGAACTTTTGAGAACTGCTGGAAAAGATAGTTCCACCTTATCTAACATAAAGACAATCATCTTTTCCTGTTAATTGATGCCTTTTACTTTACTGATTTTCCTTTCTCTTATCCTGTCCCATATCATTTATTAGTTTATTACATGTGTATTTGTTTCAAAGTAAGAAAAACACAAAGTCTTAGTTATCACAAAGTGATAACTGGCTGAAATTCAACCCTCCATGATTTTTACACATTTACTTTTTAAAGATATTTAATCTTGTCTTTATTATTTTATAAATAACTCAAGGATGTGAACATCCCTGTTATTTTTTTTTCCTCCTATTTTTCCACCACAAGAATCCTGTGAAGTCAATGGGCTGAAAGAAAGTGACAGCCCCCAAATCACCCTGCTGGCTTTTATGTCTAAAGTAGGACTAGAATCCATTGTCTCTTCATTGCTAACCTGATGGTAATGACTAGGCCAGGGGTATCAAATGCACAACATCATGATGGCATCACATGATGTATCGGGACTTTTTTCTCCTTTGCTAAACTGTGCGTGGGCATGGCTAGCACATGACACATCTGGCCCATGGGCTGGGAGATTGAAAGCCCTGCACTAGATCAAACTGACTTTCATTTTTGACACCTGATCACTCACTAATCCGCTTTTCTATCATCTCATTCAAATGCAGTAGGATAACTATTATCTTTTGCTTCTTTGACTACTTTTGGTGATTTGCCAACTTATGCATGCACAGCTGGAGATACTTGCTTTCAATTATCCTGGAACCCATAGTCTTCTTGCTCTGTAGTCGCTAAAAAGAGGTAAACAATTGTTTAATATCTTGCTTGTGTATATAAAATACTGCAGACATTAGCTGCTTCATGGGATTCAATCCTCTTTTGATTTAGCCTGGATTCAATTATTCTGTGTTTTGCCATTCAACATTTGCATAACAAGAAAAGGAGACTTGTTCGGGAAGAAGGTTGTTATTATTACTGTTTTACAGCCCCATCACTTGTTGAACTAAGTGGTAGGTAGAACAATTGGGCTCATCAAGGACTCTGCAGAAAGTCATCTGGTCAAACATAATTGTGCAATTACCACTGGATAAAGGTTTCTCCTCTAAATGTAATATTTATCAGCATTATATTGAACATTTCTCTAAAAAGAAATTTTTTTATATATATACACACACACACACACACACACACACATTTATTTGTTTTCTTAAGTTTTCGCGGGTACTTACATGAATGGTATTCAGCTTTGTTCGGGTATTTTCCCATGTCATTGTAGTTGTGCTTTTAAAGTTGTAGCAACGTTTCGGCAGAATCTCATCTGACATCATCAGGCTTCTGTATTGTGTTTGTCTGTGAGTCAGATTTTTACAGTGGTTTCAGTTTTAAATTCTGCTGTGCCAGAATGGTTTTTTCTTCATCCTGATTGGTTGGGAATCTTGGTCTGTGTTTATTGGTCTTGGAGTTTTCTGTGTTCTGCTTGATTGGTGTTTCTAATATCTTCTGTCAGTTTTGTGGCTCTTTTTGTGTCTTGATTGGCTGGCAACATTGTGTTCCTTTATTGGAGGCCTTTAGTGCAGCTTGGCTCCGAGTAAATGGACGGCTATCATTTGTTAGGAAGCTAGGTTTCATCTGGGTGCCTGGTTGGAGTGTGTTTGAGCTGGAAGTATCAGGGGGGATCTGTTTGTGCCCAGGTGTTAGCCTGGCTAGTGGTGTGGAGATTTTTTTGTTTGTGAGTGCAGGCTTCCAAATGATTGACAGTCTGGTGGAATTATCTCTTCTATTCATGCTTTCAGGGCTTTTTCAATCTCTGTGGCTTCTCTGATAATTCTGTGGCTGGGGTTTTCTATAGTGCCTAGGGTAGCCACTATAGCCACTATAGAAAACCGCAGTCACTTTAAAAGCACAACTACAATGATGTGGGAAAATACCCAAACAAAGCTGAATAATATATATATATATATATATATATATATATATATATATATATATATATATATATATATATATATATATATATATGTATTCAGCTTTGTTTGGGTATTTTCCCACGTCATAGTAGTTATGCTTTTAAAGTTGTAGTGACGTTTCAGCAGAATCTCATCTGCCATCATCAGGCTTCTGTATAGTGTTCATCTGTGAGTCAGGCTTTTATAGTGGTTTCAGATTTAAATTTGAGGCAGCCTAAATTCTCAGAGAAGCACAGAGACGAAGACACAAGCCTGAAGATGATGAATGAGACTTCATTGAAACTTTGCCTAGATACTGCCAATCTTACGCGGGAGAAAACCCTAATAACCAAAGATCTACATACAAATACCCGCGAGAACCTCAGAAATATATATATATATACTTTGTATGTATGTATGTATGTATGTATGTATGTATGTATGTATGTATGTATGTATTCAGCTTTGTTCGGGTATCTTCCCACGTCATTACAGTTGTGCTTTTAAAGTTGTAGTGATGTTTCGGCAGAATCTAATCTGCCATCATCAAGCTTGTATATTGTGTTCGTCTGTGAGTCAGGCTAATGTATATATATGATGGTGAAGGGGATATTCTTAATGGATTGCCTAAGGTGAACACTTTCTCACCATTTTTTTTAAAAAAGCCATATGTTAATATATTAATGAAACAAGAAAAAAGAAAATATTCTCACAGCACTCTAGCTTTAGTGTGACATTCATGTGACATGTGGACTGACACAGGCAGGCTTTGAGGATGAAAGTTTTGCTGAAGCACCAACTCTCCAAGGAATATTCATTGCATGTAAGCGCCACCAAGGAAGACAACAGAATTGTCATGGGAGAGAGGAAGGGAAAAATAAATCACATCTTCAAGCAACTAAAAAAATGGGTGACAAGCCTGTGACTGATTTTAAGTGAACTTACATAGGAACCACAAATACACAACAATAGTAAGCACAAAATAACAACATTTGGTGGGGCTACCTGATATGGGCTGCAAAAGGAAGAAACAGAAAAACAACAACACAGTTCTGCCATCTAATTATAGTTTGCATATTTATTTTTATTTATTTATTTGATTTGTTAAATGCTTACAAGATAATAGGTATAAGTATATACATAGTTATGAATACATGAAATGGATACATATAAGAAAAATAAAAAGAAACAATAGGACAGGGATGGTAGGCACATTGGTATGCTTATGCATGCTCCCTACAGACCTCTTAGGAAATGGGTGAGGTCAATAGTAGACAATCTATGGTTAAAGTTTTTGGGGTTTGGGGAAGAAACCACAGAGTCAGGTAGAGTATTCCAGACATTGACCACTCTGTTGCTGAAGTCGTATTTCCTGCAATCAAGTTTGATGCGGTTAACCTTGAGTTTGTATCTATTGTTTGAGTGAATATAATCCTTTAACATAAGTAAATTTTGGGATGGGCCTACTGAAGAACAAATAACAAATAATAACATCAAATAATCATGTCCTAGTTCCTGAAGTCAACCCAACAGAATACTAAAAGTCACAGAGAGATCAAAGAACACCTCAACCTCACAGGTCAACAAAAAGTATGACCTACATTGTCCCATACTAAACACTGGCCAAAAACTGGACTGAAACTTGTCAAAATAAATTTTATAATTGTTCATGTAGTGTAAAGTGAGAATAAGATGGACCATTAAAGTTTCTTAGTAGCATTGATGATACTGAAATCAAGAGTACAACAGTAATATATAATGGAAATCTACAGTATTACTTCTTTAAAATATTAGTAGGCAACTCATGCCTTTGGTTTATATAATTCATCAATATTTGTTCACTCCAAATCCAAACCCTCACCCTATAACACTTCACTAATAAAACTGTTTTTCAGCAGAATATTTTAAATGAGTCTAAAGTGTATTTATGTCACAAGTTCTCAGTGCTTCCTATTTCATGCAGAAAACCAGACTAGTCTAACAAAAAAGCAATGTTCTGCTCACTCTACAAATGTTCCAACTCACAATTCCTTTTGCACCAGGGAAAGGATTCATTCATCCTGTTAAAAAAGATAAGTAATACTATATTAAAATATGTTCATATTCAATGTCTGGAAAACAAGATGGTAAGAAAGTTGCATTGAATAGAATATAAAATTCTATTCTATTTTCTATTTACACACACACACACACGCACACAGATTGTCTGGATATTTGTAAAGGTCAAGCATTTTATTTTTTTCAATCTGGGAGTGGGAGAAAAATAACTTATCTCCTATCAACTTGAGGAATTATATAGGATACAAGGCCAACTTTTCTGTGTATTGGATTATTTCATTTATTGCTGTGACATTTGTACTGGAAAACCTTACACCAAAATAAGAGCTCCGCAAATGGAATATTGAAGGTGCTAAATTTGAGCAAGGAAAAATGTCCTAATGCTTCCAGGCGGGAAAAAGTTTTGTAATGTTGATGCAAGTCAGAGTTATTTGATTAATTTAATGATAAAATGAAAGGTTGTATTATATGAATGAGTACTATATCTTTTTCAGGTAAGTTTTGGAAAAAAAAAACTGATGTGGATTGATACTTGTATTTCTTATAGCAACCTGACAGTTGAATGTTACAAAGTAAGCCATGGCAATCTCAGTTTGCTTCACATCAATGTATAGTTTGAAAATTTGATAAAGTTCTGAATGAGCTGTTTGCACAGATTGCTAAGAAACAATATACTAATGCTAAGTAAGCTTTCCTGTAATTCCATCCGATAGAAAAGAAATGGTTTTCATTTTCAAATGAAAATTCTCATGGGTTGGGTTTAACTGCAAAATAGCTAAAGGCATGAATGTATTTATCTTTTACAGTTTTATCATCTTCAACCTTGCTAACTTCCAGTGCGTTGATTAAATTCCAAGAGAAGATATCAAGGAGAACTTTCTCACCACACAGAGAATTGTGGACAGCTAGGGAAGATGTTAAAAAAAAATGGGTAGGGGGTGAGGGTGGCTCAGTGACTAAGATGCTGAGCTTGTTGATTGAAAGGTCAGCAGTTCAGAGGTTCAAATCCCTAGTATCACATAATGGGGTGAGTTCCCATTACATGTCCCAGCTTCTGACAACCAAGCAGTTTGAAAGCATGTAAACATGCAAGTAGAAAAATAGGGATCGCTTTGGTGGGAAGGTAACAGTGTTCCATGTGTCTTTGGTATTTAGTCATGCTGGCCACATGACCACGGAGATGTCTTCAGACAGAACTGGTTCTTTGGATTTGAAATGGAGATGAGCACCACCCCCTATAGTCAGGAACAACTAGCACATATGTGCAAGGGGAACCTTTACCTCTACCTTAGCGAAGATACAAAATAGATGAGAGATGCATAACAACATTCCTTCCATAGTATTGCCACGGGGCAATATTTCTTTAAGGTTTTTTTTTAAATTAAAAAATAAACATACCAACAAACACATCTAAACAAAAACTGAAAAAAACTAAGGCTCTGCCCCACTAGTACAAGATTAGAAAACAGAAGCCTCTTTGGAAAGAGAAATTACATTTTAGGAAATCAATCTAATTTTGGCAGTGTTATACAGTAATATAGATTTAAAGTTAGGAAAAAAATATATTATTGGGCCAAGACATAGAATGCTGATGAAAAAAAAGAGAAAGACACATGTTTTTTTCTTTCTTTCTTATATCTACATTGAAATAGGAGACTATGTGGAGACTTTAGCAGTTTTTTATGGCTCATCTAAGGACAGTGAATATTAATATTAGAAAGCAATAGTAATAGATTTTCATGAGAATTTGGAATGTAACATTTACAGTTAATGGTCTTATAACTTTTCTCCAGTGCTTTGGAATTCTCTCAATATTATTATTGCATTTGTCATTTCCCTACCCTAAACCTCCCCCCACCTGGCCCCACTGTTTGACAGTCTCAGCAGCCTAGCCACAGGCTTTCTTTCTATACAAAAAGAACAGTAAAATATCATGTTTCAAACTTGATACTTGCACAGTGGTGTGATGTAAAGCATGATGAAAAGTAAACCTGCCTTTTAGATGACAATAAATTCCTGGACTAAAGATGTTAAGATGTAAGTGACATGTTCATTTGAACATCATAAATCAAGCCAATCCATTTTCTTGCATGAAGCTTTAGTAGAGTAGTTGTACAGATTTATAATGCACTAGCTTGATACTTGTGCCTTGCTATGAAACTATGTGGTCGGGCTTAGTTTGTGGAAAAGAAAATAAGAAAGCAAAAATTCTGCCTCTGCCTACCAGCATTCATTGGTATTCATCTGGCTAGCATTCTGTCAATGTGTGGGAGAGCGGAGGGCTGTTTGGAAACTGAAACAGTATTTGCTGTGTGAGCAAGAAGGAGACAGCAAGGAGCCTGGGTGTGGCTTAGCTCAACTGTTCTGTACTAAAGTTGCTTGGTGCTGTGAAAAACTGTAAAACTGAAACTGGAACTCCTCTCCTCTGCTTGTGTTTTGCATTTGGAACAGATTTCTTTTTAGGTGGGGAGGGGGAGTAGAACTCCTTAGCATCAGAGTGTATTAATAATAATATATGAAATACTAATGCTCTGATGGTCATTTCGAAAAATCCTTTTTTAGTGAGCACTTAGAAGCCAAGAAGAACATACGTGGCAAATTTCAACTTTGTAGGCTTTACAGTTCTGAAGATTTTGTGATGATGGGTGAGTGGTAGTTTGCTTTTATATAGAGAGATTTAAAAGCAAACATATTTAGCTTTCTGCAACGTTTTATTTTAATTCAGCTTCTGTGCACTTCTAACATGTATACTAGTTACTTCCAGTTAAGATATTCAGCACCTCCTGAAATATTTCTGAGTAAGAAAACTGGGACCAATAATTACATAATACAGAATAACAGAGTTGGAAGGGACGCTCACCAAACCGATTCTTAAACCTTTTGCAGCCCACCACTGGGAGTAGGTTGATCCTCAATTCTATGTGACAGCCCCTCAAATACTGCAAGATTGCTATCATGTCACTCCTAGTCCTCTTCATTAGTCCAGACATACTCAGTTCCTGCAACTGTTCATCATATGTTTTAGTCTCCAGCCTCCTAATCATCCTGTTGTTCTTCTCTGCAGTCTTTCTAAAGTCTCAACATCTTTCTTTGTATCATGATAAGCAAAACTGGACACAGTAATCCAAGTGTGGACTTATCAAAGCAGTATAAAGTGGTAATAACACTTCATGGAACTTAATATTATTTTATTGTTCCTCCATTGATGTAGCCAAAGAGTACATTGTCTTTTTTGGCAGCTGCAGCACCCTGCTCGCTCATATTTAAGTGATTGTTCACTAGAACTCCTAAATCCCTGTTATAGTCACTGCTGTTGAGCCACATACCATCAATTGTATACCTGTGAATTTGGATTTTTATTGCCTAAGTATAAAATCTTAGTTTTCTCACCACATCTTGTTGAATAGGGATCAATGTTCACATTTTTCAAGATCCTTCTGGATCTTGAGCCTATCTTCTAAATTGTTGGCTATTCCGCCCAGCTTGCTGTTGTCTGCAAATTTATATGTTCCCCTTCTATCACCTTATTTAAGTTGTTTATGAAAATATTAAAGAATACTGGGCCTAAGACAGAACCTTGTGGTATCCAATTGTGTGCTTCTCTCCATGTAGATGTAGTTCAATTGAAGACTAGATGCTGTGTATGATTGGTCAGCTAATTATGAATCATCTAGTGATGATGCTGTCTATCCTATATTTTTCTATCTTACCATGAAATAGGTTATGGTCTACTTTGTCAGATGCCTTGCTGAAGTCCAGGTATACTATCACATGTCTATAATATTTAGTCAAATTGTCAAATAATGCAATAGGGTTTGTTTGGTATGATCTGTTCTTGAGAAACCCATTTAGCTTCTACTAATACCTTTGCTTGTTTCTAAGGTGTTCACAGATCTATTACTTAATTATATTTTCCAGGATTTTTTCAGGTATTGATATTAGGCTAAAAATTCTGTATATCAGTTCTGTTCCAGTCCTCTGTTAGTTCCCTGGTGCTCGGGGATCTTTGAAAGATATAGTTCAGTGGTTCTGAAATCACCTTTGCCAGCAGCCCTTTCAGATAGCTGTAATCTATCTGGTTATAGGGAATTGAACTCAGGATGAATACATGTTGTCTTACCATTTTCTCACCTATTTTATATCATTATTTTGACTTTTACAGTATTACTTTTGATAGTTTGACTCTTTTTTCTTTTGAGTAAAGAAAGATGCAAAGAATGAATTAAGAAGTTTGTGCTCTCTCCACTCACCCACACTTAGGGTTGGTGTAGAGAGTTCTATCCAGTCTGTTCCCTGAACAGTTCTATATCAGGTTTTCAACTAACCCCCCAGCTGCAAGCTTAGCACAGTAATTGGCTTGTGACCAAGTAGATAGCCAAAAGCAAAACAAGCTTACACCCAAACCAAAAACAGTCTTGGAAATAAAGGTTTTGCTTGGGTAGGTTCCAAAAACAAACAGCCCAAAATCCCCTTCCCAGGTCAGGGGCTTCCACTGAGGTTTGTCAACAAGTCCTGTGGTACGAGATTCACGGCTTGTAAGGAGAAGTCACGGGAATAGTACAAGGAGTTCAGGGGGTCATTTTCAATGAAGCCAACCAAGAATTAGCTCCAGATTAACCTTCTAGGCAAAGGTCAATTAATCCACCCAACAGATCACTGGCTGCTCCAAATACAAACATAAATGCTCCTTGAACTGAATTAAGTCCATGAGCTTCAGAGTCCAAGAAACACAAATAACTATCTGGCCATGACCCCAGTGGTGGGATTCAAAACTTTTACACTTTTACTGTGGGCATGACTTGGTGGGTGTGGCCATGTGACTGGGTGGGCATGGCTTTTTTTTTTGCAGCCCCCACCTGTTTTGGGGAGCTTCCTAGCCTCAGAGGAGCCTCTGGGGGGCTGTTTTTGCTCCCCTAAGGCTCCTCTAAGGCTCAGGAAGAAAAGGAACAGAGAATGAGAGGGGCATGCAGCACCCCTCCAAGCTCCATTTTGGGAGCTTCCTAGCCTCAGAAGAGCCTCTGGGGGCTGTTTCTGCTCCCCAAGTCTCCTCTTGGGCTCTGGAAGGCAAAAAATGGAGGGGGGACTAAGCTCCTCCCTCCATTTTTTGCCTTCCTGGGCCTCAACAAGGAGAATCCTGGAAGAGCTGATTGTATCTACAGCTTATTGTCAGGAGGGGGGAAAAAAGAAAAGAAATGCCTTAGGTGAATGTCAGGCGGGTGAGCGAGCTTTGGGCGGGAGGGTGACCAGGTGGGGGGCATGGCCAGCCAGAACTTACTACCAGTTTGGAAACCTATGCCATTCTTGCTACTGGTTCACCCGATCCGGTGAGAACTGGCTGAATACCACCACTGCATGACTCACACATGTTTCCAGCAATGCCTCCCTCTGCCTGCCATGTTAAATAGCTCCTCCCAGTGCAGCCCATTAAGAGGGCAGGCCTTTTCTCCATCAATCTAGCAGATCTCTGCCTCTCTGCTCTGCTTACTCTAGCATCTACCAAGGCCTTCTTCCTCATTGGCCTGTGAGCTCTCCCCAGCCAAGGCTTGTTCTGCTGGCAGTTCAGGGTCAGTGCTACCAGACATGCCAGAACTGCTCTCTTACTCCCTCGAGGGCTCTGAGGAAGATGTGGAGGAGCCATGACGTCACACAGGTGACATCACACAGTTCCACTTTCTCCCTGCTGCCCATCACCACCTCTCCATTACTGATCATTTCCTTTACTTTTTTTTCTTGTTTTTCACTTGTTGAAAGAAACTTCTAAAAATTATTTCTGACATTTGTTGCAAATCTTAGTTCATTTTGAGCCTTAGTTTTCCTGACTTCATCTTTGCAGATTTGGGCTACATGTTGGTATTCTGCTTTGGTTTCAGCAATCTCCCATAAGACGTTCTTCATAACAATTGTGATCAGATGAAATTTTGCATTTTGTTTTGGATATGTGACACATACTGTACAGGATTTGCATGTGGAATCAAAAGAAGTACCAAACCAGTAGAAATGGAGTATTTATTTGATTTGTTATGGATTAAGGCATACACTTCCCAATTTGAATTGTGTATGTGTGTATGTGTGTGTGTGTGTGTGTGTGTGTGTGTGTGTGTGTGTATATACGGCATTCGGTTTTGTTCGGGTATTTTCCCACGTCATAGTAGTTGTGCTTTTAAAGTTGTAGTGACGTTTCAGCAGAATCTCATCTGCCAGGCTTCTGTATAGTGCACAGACAGACCCCCCCCGATACATCCAGCTCAAACACACCCCAACCAGGCACCCAGATGAAACCTAGCTTCCTAACTAATGATAGTCATCCATTTACCCGGAGCCAAGCTGCACTAAAGGCCTCCAATAAAGTAACACAATGTTGCCAGCCAATCAAGAGACAAAAAGAGACAAAAAACAGACAGGAGATATTAGAAACACCAAGCAAGCAGAACACAGCGAACTCCAAGACCAATAAACACAGAGCAAGACTCCCAACCAATCAGGGTGAAGAAAAAACCATTCTGGCACAGCAATAGGCTGCCCCAAATTTAAATCTGAAACCACTATAAAAGCCTGACTCACAGATGAACACTATACAGAAGCCTGATGATGGCAGATGAGATTCTGCTGAAACATCGCTACAACTTTAAAAGCAAAACTACTATGATGTGGGAAAATACCCGAACAAAGCCGAATGCCGTACATGTAAGTACCCGCGAAAACTTAAGAATATATATATATATATATATTCACATATACATATACATACATATATATGTATGTATGTATGTATGGTATTGAGGTTTCTTCGGGTATTTTCCCATGTCTTAATATTTGTGCTTTTATTATAGGTGGGAAAATACCCAAAGAAACCAAAATACCATACATATAAATACCCGCGAAAACATAAGAATATATATATATATATATAGAGAGAGAGAGAGAGAATAGAATTATTATTATTATTATATACATGCATGAATATATAATACTTGTGTTGCCAAAACATTACTAAGATGCCAAGGCATTTACTAAAACAATGACCTCATGAAGGACATGTCTTCTAATAACTGAAGCAGATGTTTCCGAGCTATTAATTAATATCAACCTGTTCCACTTCTGCAAAGAAACTACCTGTCATGCCCCTGGTGGAGGCTGACTCTGAGGGAGAGGAGGAACAGCTGACAGGGAGTGGAAGTGTGGCTCTGGAGGTTGTAAATGAGGCTGGGGAAGGGCAGAGGCTGGCTGAACAGTCAGAGGAGGACCCAGGCATCACTTATCCATCCTAGGGCAGGCAGGGAGGAGAGGATAAGGGAAAGACGTGGTTTACCCAGGAGGAGAGGGCCTTGATCCTCTTAATGGACTTCAGCTGTGATAACTGAATAAGAGTTTGGACTTGCATACTGGCAAATGCTGAAAACAAGGCGTGTTTTATCTTGGTTGGCATCCTTCCAACAGACTGTGTCTTGTTAACTCCTTGAATTTGGTAAATACTTCTCCTGTTCTGTTGTGGAAATTTCATCATTGTAGTTTTTTGGGGGTTTTTTAATTTCACCTCTTATCTGCTCCTTAAGTTCGGGCTGTATTGCTTTCTTTTGTGTACGTTTTATCTCCAACTGAGTATTATTGAACAGTGGAGCCAAATTGGAGGCATTAAAGGATGTTTATTTACGTTTTGGATTTTGTGACATTTGGGTCATCACACTACCATCCATTTTTTTTATACCAAAGGAAGTATACCAAAGGAAGAGAAGATGTTTGTTTAGGATACAAATAACAAAGAAAGTAGGATAATTTGCAAGTGAAAAGAATGGCTTTGATAGAAAACTGTAAATATTATGGAATAAGATCAATTAATTGTAACTCAGACTTGCAATCTGAATTTTTTTAAAAAAATTTTTTGTTAATGTGGATTAATTATCTTAGATATTGTTACATTTCATGTATCTTTCAAATAAAGCATTTGCAAATGTCTCTAGGATGTTTTGCCTTCTATATCTTCACATATTTTTTACACGACAATAAGCTGAAGACTTGATCTGGAAAGTGAAAAACATGTTACCCTTCATTTTTAGTATACCAAAGGAGATGTTTGTTCAGGATACAACTAATAAGAAAAGAAAGATAATTTGCAAGTGAAAAGCAAGCAGAGTGTAAATATTATGGAATAAGACTGATTAATTATAATTTAAAATTGCATAAAATGTTCTATGGAGAAAAAGCAGAAGAGAATTATACTAATTTGATAATGCCACTATTATTGTAGCTACTGTGCTGTGCTGCTGCTTTGATTATGAATAATATGAATTATTTTTCTGCAATTCCCATGATTTATGAACAAAGGGACATCAAAGGCTTGCAAATGTTGCAAACACTAGATCAGCATGTTGATGTTAAGATGTCCTCTGTTGATGCTAAAGTTCCTCAGTTATGATTGAATAGAATAGTATTTCTAAACATTTCAATCAAGTCATGTTGTTGTTTTCAGATTTCCTCACCTCTCCAACCTTAGGCAAGATGCTATGCTATTTTATTGGCTTTTTTCTGTTTCCCTAAGTAATGTAAGCAACTTCTACAAATTCTCCCTGTTAGCCCCACTACTGCCTTCTCAAGTCTTTTTTCTCTTGCATTTCTAGGAAGAGAAAACTATTTATTGAAATAAATAGTTTACAACCTCTTTCCACTTTGATCTTTTCTAGAAGCAGTGGACAGCTTTCCTGTCTGTTTTAGCTATATTTGAAGAGCTTAATATGACATTATAGATGAACGTATTTTTTTCTTTTTATAAGGCTATAGAGGCTGTCCCCCCCCTGCCCCCTGCCTTCTGCTAAAATTCTCATTTTTCCCACTCCAGGGTTTTTCATCACCTGCTTTCAACAAGCTGTGGTAGTGCAGAGATTAGAATGCAGTATTGCAGGCTAATTCTGCTGACTACCAGGGTTTGATCCCACTAGCTAAAGGTTGACTCAGTTTTTCAAATTCTGAGGTTGGTAAAATGAGGGCCCAGATTGTTGGGGGCAATATGTTGACTTTGTAAACTGCTTAAAGAGGGCTGTAAAGCAGTGTGAAACAGTATAGTAAGTCTAAGTGCTATTGCTATTGCTACAATCCTAATAATAATGTATTTCTAAGTATATTTTTACTGTAGAATCTATCTAGGGTAAACCACAATTTTGCATTCTGTTCTCTGAAACAGAAACTTAGTATAACATTTTAGAATAAAAACTGTACATTATTTATGCATGGAATTTTTCTTTTTTTTTAACAGATTGGAAAATTTTGAAACATGTGCTTTCTGGTATGTGTCACATACATTCCTTTCCCCTTTCACCATATCCTAAAAATCTGAAGTTGGTTCAAAACTGCCTTTAGTTTTCTAACATCTGAAGATGGGGGAAGATCAAATATAGAACATATCAAATTACAAAGGAACACTTTTGTCTAAAATTTCATTTTGGAGAAAGCGGGAGGAATGCTGTCTGACTTTGGACCTCAGGGACCACCAAACTCATAATTTTAAATCCCAGGGACCACTAATATGAATTTTGACTGACAGCGGCTTGCTGACATTGGTGGGAAAGAGAGAGAAAGAGATCTGATCTAACCTCTGTCTCTCCCCCCTTCTCTCTCTCTCACACACACACATACAAACACAGAAGCAGGGATGGGATTCAAAGTTATTAACAACCAGTTCTGTGGGCATGGGCTAATTTGTGGATGTGGCTTGGTGGTCATGTGACTGGTTGGGCATGGCTTGAACATATATATTATAAGTATTTATAGAAATATTGATTATTATTTTTTTTATAAAAAAGAGCAACTTTTATCCAAAATCAGGCAAAGCAGGCAGGCAGATTGAGTTGCTCACAATCAGATTCTTTCAGAGATCTATCTTTCTGCCATCGGCTACCTGAGCCTATCAATAAAATTTGCTAGCAAGCAAACTCACAAAATTAATTCACAACACACCATGTATGTAAATATTGAAAATTGTTTATAAATAAAAGAACAACTTTTACCCAAAATCAGACAAAGCAGGCAGGCAGATTGAGTTGCTCACAAAATCACAGATTCACTTAAAGATCTGTGTTTCTGCCATCGGCTACCTTAGTCTGCACTGCTTCAGTCCTAAGAAAGATTCAGCTCTGCTTAAAAGCAGAGCTGAAGATCTAAATAATAGCTAGAAAGCAAGAAATCCAATGATTTCCTGCTTTCTAGCTAATCTAAATCTCCTGGCAGAGCAGAAAAGCTGATGGTCGCAAAATGGAAAAATAGCAACAAGTTTGTCAGGTAAGGAGTAAGTGGGCCAGGAAGGCAAGTTTGTCAGGTAAGGAGTGAGAGGGCAGGGAGCATTCCCACGGGCCATGTGGGCAGCACAACCTTGTGTTCTGTGAGATTCTGCCAAAACATTGCTACAACTTTAAAAGCACAACTATAATGAAGTGGGAAAACACCTGAACAAAGCTGAATACCATATATATATATATATATATATATACACATACACATACACATACACATACATACATACATACATATATTAGTGTACTGTAATAGAAATAGGGTTTATTTCTGAAATGTGTTGCTTTTCTTAATGCTTTCTCAATTGAGAAAACGTTGCAAGGCCAAATAAGACCTATCTATCTAAACATAATGAGGGCTTAGCAGAGAATTCAGACTTGTATCTTTGGAATTTATTGCCCTGCTGTTTCTGTAATTTCTTAGTCTCTCCTTAAATGCAGATTATCTCTCACATAGACCAGCCATCTGAACATTAAGATGAGTGGTGAAAGTTCGTAATTAGGTAATATTTGAATATATTTTTATCATGTGTCATTTTATATTAACTATTATATTTGTTGCTAATAGTGTCCTTTTTCCATAGTAAAAGCTCATTTTGTCATATTTATTAGGTATTAATTCAATATGATGAATAATATAAGTCTATCATTAAGATTAATGGTATTCATAGAATGCATAGGCAAGAAACACTACAATTCATACAAGAAAAGGATACTGTAAAATCTCCAGTCAGAGGGGGTATTTGCCGGTTTTCCAAATTACTCAAAATTTCTGCTACCAGTTCTCCAGAACTGGTCAGAACCTGATGAATACCACCTCTGGTTTATACACCACCTATCTTTTAAACAAAATCCACTTAGTCATGATCTATAGATGATTTTCTAAAAGTTTATATGTAGCTTTGTAATTTTATGATAATTTACTGTTATTTTTTCTTCTTTTCCATCTATTTCTCTGCTTTCCCTCCCAGTTTCTTCTATCAGAAATTACAGAAATAAATGATAATGTGTTCCTCTTTTCTTCTAGACTAAAGAAGTTCAGTATCTTCTTTAGAAAACTTGTAATTTCTTACAAAATACCATTTTCAGCCAACCAAATTTTTTAATATATATATAAAATTATTTATTATTTTATATATATATAAAAGTTTACTGCTGCCACTGCCACTTTTCCCCCAAAGATAAAAGACTGCCATGTGGCTCCAACCCTCATCATTGCCAGTATTCCACTAATTGCCAACCAGTGGACTGGTATAGTCCTTTGCAGCCTGCAATCATTTTGAATTTATCAATATGGACCTTTTCCATTTATAAGTTGTACAGGCCAACTCTGGAGGCTTACATTATTTGACATGCAAATTATAGGGTCTCAATAGATAATATAAGTAGATTACTTTCCCCTTATGACTTTAAGTCTCATGTTATAATTTTTCTTTATGTATTTTAATAGAGGCATCAGACGTTGGTAAATTCTGCTTTTTATGGCTTTCTGTTCTAGCTGGCAAAATTCTTCTGATCTATGCCTCTTTCCAAGACCAAATATTTTTGTTTTATCCTGCCTTCTTTCAAATACTTCCAAACATTTATCTGGGGTATTATTCTGAGTAAAAAAAATTATATTGCTTTGTCTGTTTTATAATGGACAACTTTTATGCAAACTGAAGTTTTCAATTAAACAGTTCTTTGCTTTTGTTCAATCCTTATTAAATCATGATTTGGGTTTTCATTTAAGAAATCCCTGTTCAGTTTTGCAGGTATATGGCTCTTTACATTTGGTAATTAATGTCTGGTATAGGTTGTAAATGCTTTCAGGTGATTTTTTTATTGGTGAGAATATTCTACAAATTGATTATGCCATGTGTTTCCATCAGCCGTCCTGTACGGCAAGTATAAAAAGATACCATTGACTGAAAGACTCTGCTCCTATGGCTCAGGAGATATGGAGACCATTGGTAACGTAACTCCTTTGATGTTCCTTTTACAGAGAGATTCAGAAAAAAACATATTATTTCAATAATTGCTAGGTATCCTGGCCATTCAGACACTGTTTATCTCCAGTGTCTGCTTAAGGATGAACAGTCCATAACTACAGCGTAGGTGGCTAGATTTTCTACAGAAGCACTGGAGATTCATCAAAAACACTTGTCTAATCCATCATAGCTATTTTATACAACAAATGTGGCAAACCCTTTGCACTGCTTATTCCATTCCCTTTTAGTATTAAACTGACTACAGGCCATACATGTTATGGATTGTAATTTTAGTATAATTAGACCATGTATAATTGATATACTGGATTTTATCATAGATTTCAGCTGCTATTTATTACTTTATTCTAGACTTTTTAATTGTATATTTACCTAATGTTTTTATTTGTTCTGGTTTGTTGTTAGTTTCCAAGTAGTGTCTGACCCATCGCAATTCCATGGACAATGTTCCTCCAGGTCTTCCTGTCCTCTACCATCCCTCCGGAGTCCATTTAATCTCATGCCTGCTGCTTCAGTGACTCCATCCAACTACCTCATTCTCTGTCATCCCCTTCTTATTTTGCCCTCAATCTTTTCCAGCATTGGTCTCTTCTCCAGTGAGTCTTTCCTTCTCATTAGGTAGCCAAAATATTTGAGTTTCATCTTCAGGATCTGGCCTTCTAAAGAGCAGTCAGGGTTGATCTCCTCTAGGATTGACCAGTTTGATCTCCTTGCAGTCCAAGGGACTTGCAGGAGTCTTCTCCAGAACCATAGTTCAAAGGCCTCAATTCTTTGGCGCTCAACCTTTCTTATAGTCCAACTTTCACAGCCATACATTGCAACTAGGAAAACCATAGCCTTGACCAATGGTCACCAACCAGTGAGCTGGGGACCACTGGTGATTTACAAGAAAATTTGGTGGTCTGCAGAGAAATGTCAACCCCGAAGCAATTAATCCAAGCTGTGCAGGAACACAAGGCTGCGTTGCCCACATGGCTCGTGGGATTATAAGGCTTGCGTCACTTGCATTGCAAACAACATGAGATGGTGAGGGAGGGGTAAAAGGGCAGAGGAAGGGGGAACTTGCCCCACTCACCCCACATGCCTCTCCTGTCCACCGGGCTGCTTCTTTCCGCTTCTTTCTTCTTCTGCTTTTGGCTGCATGCAAGAAAAGCAGCAAAAGTCTTTTTTCTGTCCTCTAAATTCTACCAGAAATTAGTCTTTGGGACCCTGCAAGGCATTCTGCTCTAAAAGGCTGCGCCAGTGCAACAAGTCTCACAAAGATTCATTTCTGGTAGAGTTTGGGGGAAAGAAAGAAAGACTTCTTCTGCTTCTGCTGCTTTCCTTGCATGAAGCCAAAAGTCCCTTTCTCTCTCCTGAGAATGGAGCTGGAGATGGTAAAGAATAATCGATTGGTAGGAAAATGGGGTGGGGAATTTTCCAGCAGACTTTTTTTGCGATTTTCCTAGGGTCTCTGGTTCTCGGGATTCAAAATTATGAATTTGGTGGTCCCTGTGGTCCCTGGCCTTGACTATACACGCTTTTGTTGGCAGAATGATGTCTCTGCTTTTTAATATGCTGTCTAGATTTTCCATAGCTTTCTTGCCCAGGAGCAAGCATCTTTTAAGTTATTGGCTGTAGTCCCCATCTGCAGTGATCTTGGAGCCCAGGAAAATAAAATCAGTCACTACCTCCATTTTCCCTCCATCTATCTGTTCTGGTCTATGATTGTAATAAATTATTTATTTATATTCTTCAAATTAAATGTATTGCCAGAGTTGCTTTTTTTTCCACCCTCTTGATCTATTTTATTCAAGGAGGTGGGTTTGATGTCTATCTGGTACAAATATTTTTTTTTAAATATACTAGAGGTAGTCCTCACCTTACAACCACAACTGGGGTTCAAACTTCCATTGCTAACTGATGCAATTGTTAAGTGAGCCATGTCCAATTTTATAACCTTTTTGCTGCATAGTGGTCATTAAGCAAATCACATGGTTGTTAAATGAACCCAGCTTCCCTCATTGTTTTTTCTTGTAGGAAGAGCCCTGGGAAAGCTGCAAATAGAAATAAAGTACCCTGGGATGGTACAACTGTTGTAAATATGGATCAGTTGCCAAGCACCTTAATTTTGATCACATGACCATGGGGATGTGGTCATAACCAAAAATGTAAATATTGGTTGTAAGTTACTGTTGCCATCACAACTTCAAGCAATTGTTAAATGAATGGTCATAAGTTGTGGAGTACATGCATTGCTATTTAAAGCCAGATTAGTGCATTTCAAGAAAAATGATTACTAAAAAGAATATCCCAGCTCAAAAATAAAGGATCATATTGATCATTCCACAGGAGGATGCAATGTTTCAACATCTCTCCAAAGGCATCCCAGAAAGCATCATCTCTAAGAAAATTGGTCTCCAGAGTGTCACTTTAAATAATCAAATCTAAGTTATTAATTGTCTTAGTCATGCATCAGCCTGCAAAATTAATTACTCTGTCTCTAGACCTGCATGTTAAAGAGAGAATTGCCTTTGGGTTGAAAACAGAGTAAGAATAATCATGGCTGTAAAGTATATAGTTCATTGTCATTTACACCAATTCTGGCATTAAATTTTCCAATTAGTATTACCAAGGACTTTGGCATCTATTCTGTTAGCGATGTTGCAAGCATTTCTAATCCATATCATTATTTTTCACATACTAATGGCCAGGAAAGGAGATACATATTAATAACTATAATAAGACAAAGCCTGAATTGGAGGCTTATAGCCATAGCAAATGAGATACAAAATTCTGGTTTAGTCTAATTGGATACATAGGTATAAGTCTTTTCCTTGGTCTCTCCTTTCAAATCTGCTAGCTTCCCTTGTTAGATCTTCCCCTCTTCCCCCCTTGCACCAGTACAATTATCAGGTTTTATCTATCATGCATCCTCTAAAAGAATAATATTATATTTTGACAGAAAATATTCCTATACTTAGGCTGCCATTCAGATATGTTCTACAATATTTTTAATGTCAGTTTGTGGGTACATTTCCAAATTTATTAAACACTCATTTTATACAACTTCCAGAGGCCAGATATAATGTGGATATTGTGACCAATCATCCTCAGATGGAATTTGAAGATGAAGGGAATCTTTTGTCCAGTGTAAGTGATTGCATTCCTGGGAAAGAGTGTTGCCTGTTTTATCCCTACTTCTGGGATTCCAGAACTATAATTGGTATAGGGTAGAGTCAAAGTTATTAATTCCATTTTATAGAATATCTTTCTATGGGGTATTCTATTTCCATTAAAATATAATTTTGTTGTTCTTTGAGATTGAATGTATTCTTTTAATTTATCATTATTACTAGGTTAAAACTCTTGATAAATAGTGAAGGACACTAATTGACTTGGACAGGACTATTCTTTTATTGAACTAATTACATTTATAGTAACTTTCTGCAAACATTCACATGAGATCATTGTATTTTGCATTGTATAAATATCTTGCCTGAAAACTTCAATGTTTGCTAAAACAGCCATTCATTCTTCCCGTAGAATCAGTTCAGCAAGTTGTATTTAAATGTGCCAAGACATTTGGTTTCTTTTGGTGCAAGTTTGACCACTTGGGCTTTGTTCATACAAGAACATGTGGCAGAAGAATATTTTAGAGGTTGTTTTGCCTAGGAGAAGCATTAAAGACTGTGACTAGAACTTGAAGTGTTGTGGGTGATTTTGTTGCTGTTGTTGTTTTATAAGAAGTAACTATTTTTTTCCTTGGGGGGAATATATCAGAAGTTGCCAGGAAGGTACTAAGGACTGTACTGGCAACATAGTTGGGAATGCTAGCAAAGGTCTTTCCTTACTTTTTTGATTTGGCTTGAAACTAGAGCTACACCGCTTCCTTGAGATTGATAGAATATTTTCTGCAATGGAAAAGTTCACTTAATAAGCACTGGATCTTTTAGATGACCATTTCTCTCAGTTGATCCTGTTATATGCAATATTTAACTTGAGTTGGTTTGATTCCTAAATATTGGAATTCATACCATCTCATTTCAAGAGAAGTATAACGTTACTCAGAGGGTTAATTATAAAAATACAGCTGTATTAGCAACATTGTCTCAAGGACCACATTGATTGATGGTGCTATCTCCCATTTTTAGAATGATTTAGAAGGAGGAATGGCATTGGAAGCTTTGGCTCCTACTTGGCCTTAGTCAAAATCTGGCTTAGTATTGTCTATGGTACAGGCGTGGTATCCTACCAACATAACAACTGCTGTGGTGAGCGCATGCATACCAAACATGTGCTGTGCACACATGCACAATACTTGTAAATCAACTTCTCCAGCAAGCAATAACCTTCTCCTGCTTACACACAGCACTCAGCTGTGTCACACAAAGCAACTAAGGTTGCTTTAGCAGGGAATAAAGGACAGCCTAGAGCCCAGGCAGGCTGGTGGGCCCAACCAAAGCAAAGAAGATCTTCGGAACAAACTAGTTTGGTGTCAACTGCTCTTCTCAGCTACCAGTTGTATAGAACTGGGCCGAACTGGTAGAATCCCATCCCTGCTATAATAGCAAAAAGATCAGGAGAACTCTAGTGGCACTTTTTGTTGACTAACAAATATTATTAGAAGAAATAAGCTGAAACTCATGAAAGTGGATGGTTTTTAATAAAATTTATTAGTCAGAAGGGTGCTCATAGGTTCAGTGTTGTTGTTTGCAATCAGGAATGTATTTGGGGTGAGATGGGAGGTCATGTCAGGGCTTCACTACATAGCTTGCCAAAGCTATGAAATACATCTTTCAACTTGTCTAATTTCATACTGATTATTGCCATCTGCTCAAATATAGCTTTGGATTCCTATAGTTAAAAGATACTGTTTAGCCTCAAAAATCATTTATAGAATACTTATTCAGTAAATTGTTTTGTCTATGTTAAACTATTATATCTAGTTTATGGCATACTTCATGGACAGTTTGGTACACATATATAGGATTTGCTATACCATGAATCATCATCTTTATAATATTACTTTTGTAAAGAGGGTAAAGTAGGATGCAAATAATTATGCACATTAGAAAGAAGATTCTTGCTGCAATATCTGTTAGCAAAATTCTGCTGATTTGGGTTATTTAAATCAGTTGGATTTCTCACATATTCTTTTGCTGGTAATAAATCATCTACTTTCAGTTGGTTAAAGTGTTAACTCAATTTGAAGAACCTGGGATGATTCTAAGTTGCTTTTTCTTTCCCATATTATAAATCTGTTGAAAATATTAGTGATCGAAAGCCTACATTATTAGGGAGTGAAGATATCATTAAGGAAACAGTAAAGGAAAACAAGCAATGAAAAAGTAAAGTAAGGGAGAGTTCCGGTTTGTAGCACTTCGGGGGAGGCAGGAATCTGCGATTGTGCATGGTTTCTGCTTGCGCTCGCCGTTGGAGTGCCCTGAGCCACCTGGCTTCAGGGCTAGCCACCTCTGTAGAAGGTGGTGAAGATAGGGGGGATCTGGCAGGGTCAAGAGAAATGACCCTGACATCAAGGTCCTGACTTTTAAGCTTGATTTATTTGCAAAGGGAAGCCTCTGAATTTCTTTTTTCTACTTATATTTTATTTTGATTTAACTGATTTTATTTTTCTTTTGCCTATTTGGATCCTGTTTTCTCTTTTTCCTTTTTTTTTTTTTTTTAATGTACATTAGCGGACTATTTCTTTTTCCTTTTTTTAATTGAGGTTCTTTCTTTTTCTTTTTTTTTTTTTTTTTCTGGCTGGACTAAGGTGTGGAATCTGAAGAAACTTATTTTTCTTGGTTTTTGTTTTGTTTTTTGTTTTTCTCTTTTTCTTCTTCCCTTCTTCCTTTTTGGCTTTGTCTTGTTTATTATTATTATTGGGTTTTTATTTTTACTGTTACTTTTTTTTATGGTTTTTTTTTTTTTATTGGACTAAGGTCAGGAAGAATTTGAAGAATTTTTTTTTTTTTTTTTTCTTTTTTTTCTCTCACTTTTGGCTTTTTTATTGTTGGCCTTTTTACCTTGGATTAAAATTTCATATTTTTTCCCTTTTTTTTGGATTAAAATTTGAAAAAACTTGAAGAGTTGGAACCACTTAAAATGAGTAAGAAATTTATATCTTGGTGCCTCTATGTCTGCTTCTGCCTCCCCACCATCTGGACAGCGTTCAATTCAGACATTGTTAAAGCAAGATAAAGAGAAAGAAAAAGAACAAGAAAGAGTATCCTTCAGATGATTATGCAAGGAATTCAAGATCTTAAGGTAAAAATGGATACTATTGAACAAAGAACAGGTAGGATGGAACAGATGATGGAAAAATATGAAGAGAGACTCCAAAATGTTGAAGAGGGAGGCAAACAAAGAGAGGAGAAAATTGGAAATATCGACAATAGATTAACAGCGATTGAACAAGAAAAAAAGTGAGATGTTGAAGTGGGAGTTGGATAGATCAGAATTTTATCTTAGATTCCAAAATATAGAAGAAGAAAAAGGACAAGATTTGGTTGCGATAATGGTAGGAATCTTGGCGGAGCGCTCGAGATAACAGAAGAGAAGATGATGGATGGAATTGATGAGATATATCGAGTTTTTACAAGATATGCGATGAGAAATAACCTACCCAGAGAAGTTCATATTAGATTTATTAAAAAATCCTTGAAGACACAAATATTGCAAGTAGCAAGAGAGAAGCCACTGAAATACAAAAGTAAAGAAATTTTGGTTTTAAAACAAATACCTAGAAGAGTGAGAGAGATGAGAAGAGAATACCGATTCCTGACTAAAAGGTTATTGGAAAAAGAGGTGTCTTACAGGTGGTTGATTCCAGAAGGATTGATGTTTACGTGGCAGGAACAGAGACATAGAATTGATTCAATTGAGAAAGCAGAACTGTTTTGCGCAGAGGTTTTTGGAGGCAGAGAAGGAGGAGCAGGAAAGGAGGTCCCATCAATTGAATCTCAAGAGGAACAAATGGAGGTTGGAAAAGAAGAAGGTGCAGTAGGTGGACAAGTGGATATTAAAGATCAACGTGAGGCAAGACCCACGAGAGTGGTTAAATCTAAATATAAAACATAATTATGGAAGAAAAAAAATTGATTACAATGAATATAAATGGACTGAATTCAGCTGCTAAGAGAAGGAAGATTTTCCATAAATTAATGAAATTAAGGTTCGACATAATTTGTTTACAAGAAGTTCATATTAAAAAGCAACATGAACAATTGTTATTACAACCAAAATTAGGAAATTGTTTACCTCTTTGACACAATCCAAGAAAAGAGGGGTGGTTTATATATAAAGAGGCCATTCCAGCAAAAATGATTTATACAGATGATGATGGGAGAATATTAATGGTAGAAATAATGGACAATAATAGAAAGATACTTTTGATTGCAATTTATGCACCGAATGATAAACAGGAAGAATTCTATAGAAAATTACATACTAAGACTGCGAACTTGACTATGCTAATGTAATTATGATGGGAGACTTTAATGGAATTGTGGATAATAGACTTGACTATATTGCAACAACAGTAAAGCATAACAGGAAAACTCTTCCTAAATCCTTTTTTAAAATGATAGATGAATTAACCTTAAAAGACATATGGAGGGAAAGAAATGATAAATCTAAGCAATTTACGTTCTATTCAAATAGGCATCTATCATGGTCCAGACTGGATATGATTTGGATCTCAACAGATTTAATGTCTAGTATTCAAGAAGTAAATATTGAAACAAGTACTTGGGCTGACCATAACCCATTGACAATTGAATGGAAGGGACAAAGGAAAAGATCGAGATGGACATTAAATAATTCTATTTTAAAGGATAAGGAATTTATACAATGGATGGAGAAAGAATTGGCCTTCTTCTTTAAAGAGAACAGAAAAGAAGACACCTCAATACAGAATGTTTGGGACACAATGAAGGCCTATGTTAGAGGCTTGATAATAGACTATACAAGAAAAAAGAACAACAGGAAAAGCGAACTCTTAAAGCCTTGGATGATGAATATAAGGGACTTGAAAAGAATTACAGAAAATGCCACACAGAAAAGATGTTAAAATGAAACTGGATATAACTAAACATAAAATGGATTTAATAGAGAAAGAAGAACTGGCACAGAAAATTAGGAATGCTAAACAGAATTATTTTGAGGATGCAAATAAGCCAGGTAGATGGCTAGCATACAAATTGAGAAAGGAGAAAGAGTCGAGGAAAATACCGCAGTTAATAGACGACCAAGGTAAAATTTGTTATGGCAGCAAAGAAAAAAAGAGATTATTTATGATTTTTATAAGCATTTGTATAAGAAAGAAGACATTGACGAGGAGAAAGTTAAACAATACCTACAGAATGCAAATCTACCTAAGATACCTAAAGAGATTGAAGAAATGCTAGAAAGTAATATAACAATGATGGAGTTAAGTCAAGCACTTAAGAAACAAAATAATGGAAAGGCACCAGGTCCAGACGGGTTTCCTGTAGAATTTTATAAAATCTTTCAAGAATCACTGTGTATTCCACTGTTAGAAGTTATGAATGAAGTTATGTTAAAAAAGATGATACCTAAAACATGGTCAGAGGCTTACATTACACTTATTCCAAAAGAGGAGGCGGACCTACTGCAAATCAAGAATTATAGACCGATTTCTTTACTAAATGCAGATTATAAAATTTTTGCTTCAATATTAGCAGAAAGACTTAAAAAGTACTTGAATAACTTTATCCACCCAGACCAAAATGGGTTTTTGCCAAAGCGACAAATCAGAGACAATATGAGAGTAATTCTGGACACCCTGGAATACTATGAGGCACATCCTGAAAAGCAAATGGCTTTGATATTTTTAGATGCTCAAAAGGCATTTGATAACGTGAATTGGAGATTTATGTTACTTTTAATGGAACAGATGGGCTTTGCTAGAAGATTTATTCAGGCAATAGAAGCAATTTATAATGAACAAACAGCTAAGGTAATGATGGAGGGAGAATTTACAGATCCTATTAATATAAGAAAAGGCACAAGACAAGGTTGTCCTCTTTCTCCCTTGATATTTGTATTGACTTTGGAAGTGTTGAATAGAAATATCAGAGAAGATAAAACTATAAAAGGAATGAAAATTAAAAAGGAAGAATTTAAACTACAAGCCTTTGCAGATGACCTAGTCTTTATCTTGGAAGACCCTATAGAAACAGCCTCGAAACTGTTGGAAAAGATAGAGGTCTATGGGGAGGTGGCTGGTTTGAAAATAAATAGAGATAAAACAAAGATTTTGTCAAAGAATATGTTGCTGAAACAAAGGGAAGAGTTGGCAGAACTGTTAAAAATTCAAGTTACAAACAAGGTTAAGTATCTGGGGATATATTTGACATCAAGATGTAGTACATTGAAGGAGAATAATTATATTAAACTTAAACAACAGATAGCTCAAGACTTGAAAAAATGGGAGAACTTACAATTGTCATTAATAGGAAGGATTTCAACAATTAAGATGAATATTTTACCCAGAGTCTTATTTTTGTTTCAAACAATACCAATTAGGCTTGGAAAAGAATATTTTGAGGATTTAAATAAAATTGTTTTGAAGTATATATGGCAAGGTAAGAAAGCAAGAATAAAGTTAAAGCTTTTACAGGATGCTAGATTTAGAGGAGGTTTGGACTGCCTAATTGGGAGTTGTACTACCAAGCTGCAAACTTGACGTGGGTTAAAGAATGGATAACATTAAGGAAAACCAGATTGTTGACATTAGAAGGTCATGATTTGTTGTTGGGCTGGCATGCTTTTTATGGTACAAGGGAACTAAAACACAGGGTATTTTAGAAGGCATTATATACGGGTCTCTGTGGTTGAATTGGGAGAAGATAAAAAAACAGTGTTATTTGAAAATTCCAGTTTGGTTATCGACGATAGAAGCGTTTTCTTATCCTATAATCTATAAAAAGGAACAAACAGTTAACTATGGGGAATTATTAGATGAAAAGGGTGAACTTAAATCGATGCAAAAATTGGAAGAACAAGGTATACGGATGAATTGGTTTTCATATTTGCAAATATATTCAAAGTACTATGAGGATTCCAAAGCAGAGGGATTTTATGATAAGCAAACTGACTTGGATAAGATTTTGATGGGTACTGATGAAAAGGTGATTAAAAAATTGTATGGTTATTTATTGCAAATTAAGCTTGAGGAAGAACAAGTTAAAGAAACTATGATTGCGTGGGGAGGAATTTTGGATATGGGATTGATTTAGAGAAATGGCAGAAATTATGGTCGCAAAATTATAAAATGACAATGTCTACAGCCTATAAAGAAAACTTGTATAAGATGTTTTACAGGTGGCATTTTCCCCCGACAAGGATAGCAAGAATGTTTAAGAACAAATCCGAAAAATGCTGGAAATGTCATCAGAAACCTGGTTCATACTATCACATGTGGTGGACTTGTGAGGATGCTAGAAAATATTGGACTAAAATCCACATGTGGCTGGAAAAAATGACAAAGAAGCATATAGACTTGAAACCGGAGTTTTTCTATTGGGAATACTACCAGATACTTATAGTAAAGAGTTGAAATATTTGATTGTAAATGTATTGACTGCTGCTAGGATTGTATTTGCAAAAATTGGAAAAATGAGAAAATCCCATTGCAAGAAGAAGTTGTAAAGAAAATTTTGGAATGTGCTGAGATGAGTAGATTGACTTTTGAAATTAGAGAGCAAGAAGATAAACAATTTTATTTAGTTTGGGATCTTTTCTATCAATGGTTGAATGATGAAATATTAAAATATAAAAGTTAGATAATAAGGAATAATAATGACTTTATTTTCCCTTTCCTTTTATTGGTTTTTGATACTATATTTATATAATAGTTTTCTTTGTTTCTTTCTTTTTCATATTTGGGATAGAATTGGTATGATTATAAGATTTGTTTTAGAATAAAATATTTAAAATATAGTTATCTCATAAAGGCATGACCGAATAAAAGTTTAGTCAATTTTTTTTTTTTTTCTTTAATAGAGATACTAGGATTTATAAATTTGTATTGATAAGAGTATTATATAAAGTAATTGTAATTGTGACTATGAGGTGAATGCACAAAACCGATGGACCAACCGACTTACGGTGTGTACAAAAATATGGGGGAGCTGATACTTTTATGTTTTGTTGTTGTGTTTTTTATGTTAAAAAAATAATAAAAATTTATATATAAAAAAAAAAAAAAAAAATTTTTTTTTTGCTGTAAGTGGGAAGGGAGAGGAAAAGAATTGGAGCAGGCTTTGGAAGTAAGGAGGAGGTTGCCTAGAATTTTAAAGAATCATTAAATACTAACAAGACTTCTAAAAGATACATTTTAACTGGAACTTTGCAACTAAATAGTAACCCCAGAAAGAGAAAGTGAAGAAAGAAGAAAGTGCTAAAAGAAACAGCTTATTTGGACTGTTTGGTGACTTTGGGACTTTGGGAAATTATTTTTGAAGGACTAAAAACACTTGGGTGGTTGTTTTGGAAAAAGAATTTCTTTCTACAATGGCATCACTTGTGGATGAATTGAAAATTGAATTCAAAAAATACAAAGAAGAAGGACAAGAAGGGAAAGACTCTCTTGGCACTCTTTTTCAATTCTTAGAAATGGTGGTTTGCACCTATGAGAAACTGACTGCACAACAAGATGATTGGGATAAAGAAGAAGCCATCTTTGATGAACAAGTAACTTTATTTGGGGAAGAAAGGGAGAAGGAGGAACAGAAAAAGGGGACTTTAAGATTTTAAAAAAACAACCAAAAAAGAGAAAAATAAGGTGAAAAGTGGATATAATGTTAGAAAACAACAGAAAGGGGGAATGCAGAAGAAAAGGGCGGTGGAGAGACAAGGGGGTAAAAAGGGCAGGGAGAAGAAGAAGCAAGGGAGGAAGGAAGGGATGAGAAGCCTCAATGGTGTGGAGCAAGATGTAAAGAAACAAGATTCATTTAGAGATAATGGGTAAATTTAATTGAAAAAGGGATTCTGCAAAGGTACATAAGATTGTATTGTTATATTTGTATTTAGAAATAATGTTAGAAAATTGGAAACAACATGTGATTAAAAATGGGATAAAATATTCAGTGTAACTTAGTGAAATATTTGTGAATAAAAGGAAGGCAATGAAATAAATGAGAGAATTGAAGTTATGGAAAGTATAAATGTTGCCATAAAAGTATGATATTCAATTGAAAAGTAATGTGTAAAATGTTTAAGATTTAAATGAATATTAATATTAATGATAGATGTGAATTGGCATGGATAGTTGCTTTAACTATATTACATACTTATAAATTTTTATTTTTAAAAAATATAATGTGTAACTTTAGAGTGTACTAAACAGAATCCCAATGGAAGTTATGTACTATACTAAGTGTTATAAATTTAGGGGAAAGAGTTAAAGGCGTCACACTCCAATTAGTGTACAGGAGAAATTTTGTTTAAAGAGAAAAGATAAATAGATAGCTGGAAACAGAAAAGACAAAGAATAATAAGCATAATGATCTGAACTGAGATGAGATAAATAAAATAAAACTAAGAAAGTTAAAAGAGGTGAGAAGCTATATAGAAAATGGAAAATGGTAATAAGATATGGAATGGTATATAAAATAAATATGAATTTGAATTTGTGTCTGTATGAAGAGATGTAACTTGGGATCAAGCAGCTTTCAGAAAAGATGCTTTATGTTTTTATGTTTTATGTTTTGTTTGTTTGTGTATTGTCTTTGAAAATTAATAAAAATTGTTTAAAAAAAGAAAAAAAAGAAAAAGTAAAGTAAGAATGGAGTGTCCAGTTGCCATTGTCATCTTATATAAACAAATAAACAAACAATTCCTCCACTGTTATTTCTCTTAGATGTCTAAGAGAATTCCAAGATTATCCTGCATCATGTCTTTTTTATAAATGCAAATTCAGATGAATATATTATGGGTTGTATTATTGTTTTTTGTAATCTTTTTAGTGTCCTAGCTAATGATGCTGTTAATAATACAAAATTCATATTGCAAAAAATGTTTACATATTAATATTACATATTACTCTGTCACAGGCCTCATAAAACAATGAAAAATATATAGACATTAAGTGTGTTATTATAAATCTGAAACAGTTTAGGTAAATCTATATTATTCGACAAAGCATCCATCTGATCTGGGGATTTTTCTGAATTTCCAGATCTCAGAATTTTCTTGCTTATATCTTTTTATATTCCTGGAGAATTATTTCAATATGTTTTTAAAAATGAATAATAATTCATTATTTAGTTATAAAACAGTCTTATTGGTGTATATCAATATTGCATCAGTTATTGATGTAAATGACTGTACAAATCAATGATCAAGGGCAATATAAAAACTAGAAAACTATTAATTAAAATATTCTGTTTCAGTAAATAAAGTCAGTCATCAGTATAGATTCCAGAAATATACTTCATGGTTTCAAACAGTAGGCTCCATTTCTCGAGCTTTCTTCCTTGTACTCAATTATTTCTGTTTCATATATTTCAAAGAATCAGTTTGTTCCAAATATAAACTGCTTTAAACTGCTTCTGTGGAAATTTGATATGATTCATCTGTGCGGTTTCTAAGATAAGACAAAATAAAACTCTTAACTGATTGTATTCATTTGGATTTTGACTCCTTTTTTTAATGAATTAAGAAATAATGGATTCCATAATAAATATTTAAATTCATTCCATGTAATTAAAATGTTGGTTGAAGCCCATTAATGTTTTAAAAAAATCCTTCTTAACATGTTATAGAAATTCAAGTATTCACTAGTCAAGTTGTTTTCTTCATTGGATTTAGGAGCATAGCTAACCATCAAGTTTTCTTCCTGTGTGAATCAAGCACTGCATAAACCAATTTCTTGGCCAACAAAATCTTTGAGGAGTTAAGCTTCAAGTGGTCTAACAATCTGATGCCTCACACTTACTTAGTTTGAAACTGGAACCATGCTAGATATGGAAAAACCACACTTAGTGCAGTTCAGGAACCCTGACAGCATGCTTATAACCGCTATGACACTGATACGTTCCCCTGAGAAAAATTAAAGGGTAAAACAAGTTGGAAACATACCCGGATGCATACCTATTAAACTGACAGATAAGAAAAGGATTATTTCAGAGATAATATGACACTTACTCCTCTGAGACCTTTCATACAGTTACCATGCACTGTTTAAACAAATATGCACACTTTTCTAGTTCTGATAAACCAAAATAACAATAAGTAGGTATTGGAAAACTATAGCCAAGAAACTATATCTTGCCATCAGGAATCAAAGCAAATATATTTACTTTCCTGTGACAAACTTTGACTCATTCGTATGCTGAAAAGCTTCAAGTATAATTTTATTTTAATGATTTTACAGTGAATTATAAGCCGTGATTCATTTAAAGTGGTTTAAATAAAATAGTGTGCCAGGGTGAAGCTAATTAGCAATCAGTTTCAAATGTTGCCTTTATTGTCTGATAGTTCCCTGAAGAAAGAAAGAGGTGGGTGTTGAGTAGCATTGTATAGGGATGCAGGCATGACAAATGGGTACTACAAGGACAAATAAACAAGTCATATTTTCTGTGTAAAGTGTTATACTGCCTCTTTCCCTGAAAAGAAGAAAAACTTACCTCTGCCCCTGAAAGTTTTGGATGCACATTTCTTTCTTTCTTTATAGAGTTTTATATTAGAGAAATATTAACAATTTGCTTAATTAGGGCAATTTAATAGACTGTATTCATGTCTTGACTGTAAAAAATATTGGCACTTCTTTAAATTGTATGCTTACTGAATTTATTATTTTTTTAAAGGTAAAAGTCATACCCTCCTGGTTGTCCCAAAGGTGCTTTTCCAAAAAGCAACTGGATTTTGTTTGTTTGTTTGTTTGTTTTGTAACCTTGAAAATTTTTCAATGCTCATCCAAGAAGCTGCTTGGATAAGAAAGGAAGAAACATGCTTGGATGAGAAGCAAAATATTTTCAAGGGGGGAAAATAAGAAAGTCCAATTGCCTTTTGAAAAACACCTTTAAATCCCTCCTCTAGTGTTTTTATTACCAATTTCTAACTTAGTCAAAATCCGCCAGAGAAGTTCAATATATAGTGAATATACACATACTACCTGCAAGATAGTTTAAATTGTCTAGTATTTAAATCATCATCAACTGTGCATAAACATCAACTTGTAGTCATGTTTATGCACAGTTCTCCCAAAGCTATATTTTTTGACACAAGAAGATGGAAGCCTAGTTTCTAAATAAAAGTTTATTCAAAAATAAACCAGATATTAGACTGGGTAATGCAATACACATTCAACACAGCCACTCACAGCAAGAAACAAGTTGAGCTGGATTGTAAGGAGAAAGTAGAATTATCAGCTCTTAGGATTCTTTTTCAGTCTATTTGTAGCAACCGTATGTAGACAGTTTATAAGGATCACTCTGATTTAAGGACAGATGTGTCCATCACTGAATCCAACATCTCCTCCCATCATCTATCTCCATATTGGAATTGTTCCAACAAAAACTTTGTAAGAGGTAACAAAGTTGTCATCATGTCACCCTTCATAGTATGACAGCAGAAATTAGAAATAATGGCTTTGGGGAGTCCCAAAAGAGAATACTAAGTTCCATGCTTATAAATCAAGATCAACTTCTCTCAGTGTACACCCCATGAAAAGTTTGACCTACTGAATTAAATATAATGTATACCATTCATTTATTCAGAAATTGATGTATGAAGATATGAACATTTTTTTCTAAATAGAGATATAGAAATTGTAGGGTGAGGTCTTTCCTGATCTGATACATTTTCAATGACTTCTTCTGGCAGTAATCTTTTTTTTTTTTTTTTTTTAGTTACAGTGGTCTAGAAGCAACATTATTCCTTACAAATGCTTCTACGGAGAGGGATGAAGAGTGTAGAAAAGTCAAAATGGCAGGCAAGCAGCACTATCAAAGCTTTTTATTTATTTTTATTTGTTTGTGTTGATTTCATTTTTTTGCAAGGAGCTTTCAGGCAGATGAGTTTCAATGAATGTAACAAAAATGTTTGACATGAATAATGAAATAAATTTGGTAGTTTTATGTATGAAAATGAATTGAAGTTTGAAAAAAATAACATGCATATATACAACACATTTCTGTAGACTCCGCTATGAAGAAAAGTAACAGGATATTTGGCCTGTTCTGATAGGCAAAATATTATTTCCCATTTTTCACTTTTCTAACAACAATAATAAAATCTCGGATGTTCCTATATTGCTGTCTCTGAAGTAATTGTGTTCCCCAGCTTATTTTTTGGCATTTATTATGTGGAAAGATAAGAACCTCCAAAGAAGCTGTCAACTGCATGGAAACAAAAAGATTCAAGAAACAAAAACATCACTATAAATATCTTATTGATTTAAACCAATAAATACTTCAGTCCTGTTTAGCAATTCCCATCAGTTCTATGCAGATATTTAACTGCAGAAGATCTTTCCTCAGACCTAAGTTCTCAGTACTACTGGGATACATTTCCATAAAACTGACAAAGGAATTGATAGTTTTAACTGTTCTATACAAGTCTATCTACCAAAAAGATTTGTTTTATGTACCCATTTAAGACACTGACAGCTAAAGTGATGGGCTCGGTGATTCAATTCTTGAATTCTGTAACATTTTTCAAGTCATAAACTTACACTGAAATGACTGTGGACACTACTGGAAGAGTTTAAGTCCTCTGAGTTTCATTTCTTTTTTTAAAGAGAGGAGATAGTGTTCCAGAATAAGAAATTGCAAATTATTTTAGTTGGTTATTTATATTGTTTAGCCAAAATAAACAGACACAAAAGATTTGTTTTACATTCACAGTACTTATTATAGTTCAGTTGGAATTTTGGTGGAACTCTTGGAATTAATCATGGGAAAACATTACAGTATTTATATTAGTTATACAAGGACAGAATTATTACTTATGATTCTAGGAGGCTAGCATATATTACTTTCACCAGCTACATATCTGGGAATACGTCAAAATATTTTCCAACACTGTCAAGCTTCATGATTCTAGAATCTCTCTCCTGGACATTTCTCAACAAATGCAAGTTGGTAGTTTAATTAATGTAAGCTGATAAAATAGAGGCCTTTGGTAGCAAAATCCTTTGATTGCTCCATTTATAAAAAAAACAAGCAAGCCCTGAAACAAAATAGTAAATAAAGAGAAAAAGATAATAACATAGTCAAAGAGGGAAAAAAAGCTTGTTTTCAAAGTGTATCCTTGAGGATTTCTAGGGATAGAGGAATATAGAAACCCAGGTATTTTGCCAAGGGTCAAGGCAATGATCAGATGCCCAGGTAATTGGTTCTTTTGAATCCAGGAACAATAAGTACACTTGTGAATAAAGAGCTTTTAAGCTTTATTACTAACTCAAGCAAACAAATTTAAAAGCATAACATAAAAAAAAAACCAAACCAAGCAAGATAAGACTCTAATCTGTTACATGCTGTCAGGAGATCCTCAATAATGACAGCAGAGATACTCCAAGGACGGCCAATTTTCACAGTACCTAGTGTTAGATTCTGCACATAAGCTCCTACCTTAGAGTCCAGTACTATGATTTGTATGAAAACTTGGCACTGTGACTTTGTGACCTTGTTTCTATGGTCACAAAAATGAAAGACCCTGTGGCAGATTAAGGCTCACTGGTGCCCTAAGCACTGACAAATCTTGGTGTCCCCCTCCTTTATACATACTGTACAAACAAAGACATATTCTCAACTTTGTGGTTTGGTGCCCTAAGCACGTGCTTAGTCTGCTTAATGGTTAATACACCACTGGAAAGACCCAACCTTGACTAGGTATCACATGACTCTGGATTGGGAACTGAAAATCAGAGACTTTGCTGTGTCCCCGGAGCATTAATTTCTTTCAGTTTAACTAGCTAGCCTATAGGTAAATTTAGCAACCATGACCTTTCTGGCCAAATGTTCAGGGATTGTTACATATTCCTCTTTCTTGTCTTGTCACTTATTATTACAAGCATTGATGTGAAAGAGAAGGGAACTGAGGCCGTGCCAACCTCCATCTTCCATGCAGAGAAGCCACACACAGTTTTTCAGCTACAATCTCAATCCAATTGTGGGTATCACAGGTCAGCAGCATATCTTTACACCTCTTTAGGCTGTTTAGGCCCTTGGGGATATAGTGGCAGTTATATTTTTGGCCGAGACTAGGAATGGGGAACCATGGCTCTTTTATGATTAGTCTTGAAATACAAAGACATCCATATATTACTTTATAAAGTGGTGCATGGAAAGAAATCAAATATGTTTCCTCCTATTTTTATAAATCAGGAGAAAATAAGGATTAGAAGCTCTCTTACTCAAGACACCTCAACTGTAGAGATGTCACCCAAAATTTGAGACAGTCATAGAAAAATATAAATATATAATATGTATATATTTCAATCATAGAAAAATATAAATATATAATACCATACTTTTCCCCCCAGTAATTGCTACTGAAGGGAAGGCCTGTTGGGTCGGAGGCTTCTGCAAGTTCTCTTTCATGGCATTCATAAAAAACCACAAGGAGCTCAATATGGGCACACATGCATCATTTCAAAACCGGCACAAGGGAGAAATTATTTAATAATATCAGGACATCTAAGTCCCATCATTTGCCCTGCCCCTATTTCATCCATGGAGGCTGATACTTTCCAGCTGTTCCTTATTAATACCATTTATCTCCATCCAGAATAATCAGATTCAAACAAGAAGTTGTTTTTTACCTGAAGTCTTGTCCTTGAAGGTTGAATATTTTATATTCATATGCATATCACAGTTCCATATCATGTATGCATATGTAAAATGTTTCCATAAGATGGAAAAGACTAAAGAATTGAGAATTGTTCAAAAGTACTGGATTTATAAAAGAGGACTACAAAGGTTAATTTGGATGAAATATCCATGAATCAAGTATAGAAAAATAATTTAATCAAAGGCCAAGAAAATGAAAATGAAAATAGAGCTAATAGCTAATGTGACTAAAAGCAAACTTAAATCCTTACCATAGACAATGGAACTCAGAGCCAGAAAACACAAGCTTAAACACAAGCATTTTAATTTCTTGTTAGTTTCTAGGTAGGCAAACATCTGGAAAGCACAAAATAGTTGTTAAAGAAATTAAATTCCAGAAGTTGGGGTATGATCCTGTATACTACAGCATATATAAATTATCTCAAGAGAATACAAACTAATTCATTCATTCATCACATTTCTATACCACCCAAATCCCAGCTGATACAGTCAGTGTGAGCATGAACAATTAAATATTATTAGATTAGGAATGGTGAACAAATAGTTCTCAGTTAATGTCAGCCTTACATTGTAGACAGAGGTGTATTCAGCAGGTTCTGACCAGTTCTGGAGAACCAATAGCGGAAATTTGAGTGATTCGGAGAACTGGCAAATACCAGCTCGGACTGGAAACTTTACAGTATCCTTCCCCTGCCACACCCACCAAGCCACACTCACAGAACTGGTAGTAAAAGAATTTGGATCCCATCACTGATTATAGACCAGAAAGGAAGTGTGACCACAGAGTCAAATCTAGATTACTTTAACAGAATCTTGCAAGTCTGAAAATGCATCTCTTTCTCCATTTCCTTTACAGCTCAAGCAAATAGGGAGGGTCTTTTACTTCTATATTTCTGC